>NW_028320911.1:0-17834 GCF_062004578.1 Staurois parvus | reverse complement strand
AATCCATTTTATCGTTGGAAACTCTGGATGTTTGTTTAGGGCTCACATTGGACTGTATGTGCCTGCAGACTGCCATAAATAACACCAAAATGCAATCCCAAGCCTCCTTGATTGAAAGAGCCGCGTCTCTGTGCTTCTCTATGTAATGCAGGCAGATCATGGCTGGTGGGAGGGGCCGGCAGGGGGGTTGTACATAGCTTCCTGAGAACATCCCAGCACCCTGCCTCAGTACTCTTGTCAACAGCCCTCAGTCCTGATGCAAACAGTGGGAGGAGTTATGCAAATGTTATCACTGGGTCTCTGTGCTTCTCTATGCAATGCAGGCAGATCATGGCTGGTGGGAGGGGCCGGCAGGGGGGTTGTACATAGCTTCCTGAGAACATCCCAGCACCCTGCCTCAGTACTCTTCTCAACAGCCCTCAGTCCTGATGCAAACAGTGGGAGGAGTTATGCAAATGTTATCACTGGGTCTCTGTGCATTCTTCTCTTTTCTATTTACGGGGGTTGTGCTGAGAGGAATTATATTTGTAAGGGATGGGGGGGGGGGGGGGGGGGATTCTAGCTTCGGAGAGGTAAGGAGGATATTTGGCATTGGGGGAGGGGCCTGAAGACTGCAGGCTGATCACATAACCCTCCCCCGCACTGATCACATGGCCCTCCCCCCGCACTGATCACATGGCCCTCCCCCGATCACATGGCCCTCCCCCGATCACATGGCCCTCCCCCGATCACATGGCCCTCCCCCGATCACATGGCCCTCCCCCGATCACATGGCCCTCCCCCCGCACTGATCACATGGCCCTCCCCCGCACTGATCACATGCCCCCCCCCCGCACTGATCACATGACCCTCCCCGTTTTGAGCCCATTTTCAAAGATTTAAGAATCGGCTAACAAAGATTATTCTGTTAATAAAAAGAAAACTCTTCTCCACAGATGTCCGTCCCCCGAGGACCCTGGCAAAAATCTGGAGCCTCATTGGGTGGGTGTGGTTATGTTGATACAGTGGGGGAGGGGGGGGGAGGCGGTTCCGGCAAAGCTTTTCCCGCTGTCCAATAATCGTCCTCCCGATATACAGAGGATTGTGAACGCCATTTCCTTTTTCCCCGGATCTCATAATCAAAGAAGAATTTCACCTTGGAGAAGAGATCGAAGCATCCCAGCCGGCTTATGACGCAGTACACCTCGGGGAGCCGCGGACCCTTCCCACTGGGCTGGCAGAGAGAGAAAACAAGTTGTTAGTAAATCCATGCGCTGAAAACACTCCGCCCCCCCCCCTGCCCCCGCTCGCTTAATGACCACCGCAGGTAAAACAACACACCCAACGTCTGCTTACATTGATCTGCTTACATTGCATAGAGAAGCACAGAGACCCAGTGATGTCATTATGTTGGTGGGGGGGGGGGGGGGGGGGGCAGGGAAGGCAAAATATAAGCAGATTTAAGGCAATGAGCAAAATAGCCTCTCAGAATCCCAACAGATCGATCAACAGGCTTGTCATAGAGAATTCCTATGTGGCATCTGAACTACTGTAACTGTAAAGAATACTTTCTGTGAAGAATCCCTTCCTGTAGTGGGGGTGGAGTCATCATTCCTCCATCAACAGCTGATGACACCCCTCCTCCTCTCCCCTCTCCATCCTCCTCCTCCGAGAACTGACGCCAAAACTTTTCTTTTCCATTTAGATATAGTAAGGGAGAGTTATAACCCCTGTCAGTGTGTCCCCTCCCCCGCAGTCCCATCAGTCTCCGTACCAGAGGAGCTTACACTCTAATGTCCCCTCCCCCACAGTCCCATCAGTCTCTGTACCAGAGGAGCTTACACTCTAATGTCCCCTCCCCCGCAGTCCCATCAGTCTCCGAACCAGAGGAGCTTACACTCTAATGTCCCCTCCCCCGCAGTCCCATCAGTCTCCGTACCAGAGGAGCTTACGCTCTAATGTCCCCTCCCCCACAGTCACATCAGTCTCTGTACAGAGGAGCTTACACTCTAATGTCCCCTCCCCCACAGTCCCATCAGTCTCCGTACCAGAGGAGCTTACACACTAATGTCCCCTCCCCCACAGTCCCATCAGTCTCCGTACCAGAGGAGCTTACGCTCTAATGTCCCCTCCCCCGCAGTCCCATCAGTCTCCGTACCAGAGGAGCTTGCGTTCTAATGTCCCCTCCCCCACAGTCCCATCAGTCTCTGTACCAGAGGAGCTTACGCTCTAATGTCCCCTCCCCCACAGTCACATCAGTCTCTGTACCGAAGGAGCTTACGCTCTAATGTCCCCTCCCCCACAGTCCCATCAGTCTCTGTACCAGAGGAGCTTACGCTCTCATTTCCCCTCCCCCACAGTCCCATCAGTCTCTGTACCGAAGGAGCTTACGCTCTAATGTCCCCTCCCCCACAGTCACATCAGTCTCTGTACCGAAGGAGCTTACGCTCTAATGTCCCCTCCCCCACAGTCCCATCAGTCTCTGTACCAGAGGAGCTTACGCTCTCATTTCCCCTCCCCCACAGTCCCATCAGTCTCTGTACCAGAGGAGCTTACGCTCTAATGTCCCCTCCCCCACAGTCACATCAGTCCCTGTACCAGAGGAGCTTACACTCTCATTTCCCTGCAGTGACAGGTCCAGAGACTCTGCCGATTCCTGGGACGGGGTGATGGATCTCTGTGGGCCGTGTACAGCGAGGGGTTAATCTCTCTTTTTTTTGCCCATATTAGGCAGAGGAGACGGCCGGCCGTGGCGATGGAATCGAGTATTTTGGATTTTTTGGTTGGACTCCATTGTGTCAGATATGAAGGAATGCCTGCAGCGGGCCAGAGACGTTGGCTGCGGCTCTGCAGCTGGATGCCAGTAAAAGCATCGAATTCCTGGGTCACCGAGGCGTCCAGAACACTCGGCCCGGAGCGCAGGCGAGGAATTCACACCATGAAATATAGAGGACGAGTGGAACCTGACGGCTGTGCCGGGGGACCGCAACTGACTGCAACTGACCGCAACTGACTGCAACTGACCGCAACTGACCGCAATTCGGGGGAAATGGGCTCTGCGATCCTACAGCAACAATGTAACCATTTACAGCAGAACTCCAACCTCCCCTTCAGTCTTGCACAGGTGTACCGGCTCCTCCCCTCCAGTCTTGCACAGGTGTACCGGCTCCTCCCCTCCAGTCTTGCACAGGTGTACCGGCTCCTCCCCTCCAGTCTTCCACAGGTGTACCGGCTCCTCCCCTTCAGTCTTGCACAGCTGTAGCGGCTCCTCCCCTCCAGTCTTGCACAGCTGTAGCGGCTCCTCCCCTCCAGTCTTGCACAGGTGTAGCGGCTCCTCCCCTCCAGTCGTGCACAGGTGTAGCGGCTCCTCCCCTCCAGTCGTGCACAGGTGTACCGGCTCCTCCCCTCCAGTCTTGCACAGGTGTACCGGCTCCTCCCCTCCAGTCTTGCACAGGTGTACCGGCTCCTCCCCTCCAGTCTGGCACAGGTGTACCGGCTCCTCCCCTTCAGTCTGGCACAGGTGTACCGGCTCCTCCCCTTCAGTCTGGCACAGGTGTACCGGCTCCTCCCCTTCAGTCTGGCACAGGTGTACCGGCTCCTCCCCTTCAGTCTGGCACAGGTGTACCGGCTCCTCCCCTTCAGTCTGGCACAGGTGTACCGGCTCCTCCCCTTCAGTCTGGCACAGGTGTACCGGCTCCTCCCCTTCAGTCTTCCACAGGTGTACCGGCTCCTCCCCTTCAGTCTTCCACAGGTGTACCGGCTCCTCCCCTTCAGTCTTCCACAGGTGTACCGGCTCCTCCCCTTCAGTCTTGCACAGGTGTACCGGCTCCTCCCCTCCAGTCTTGCACAGCTGTACCGGCTCCTCCCCTTCAGTCTTTCACTGTTGTACCTGATAGTGACAACAGTGGACCACGTCATGTGTGTTGAATGGTCGCTTGTAGAAGCAGGTGGGATCAGGGTGACTACACAGGAGCACAATTCAGAGATAACGACAAAGCGTTGTCACCCTATCACAGGAAGTGGCTGCAGGTTTATAGATTGAAGAATGACTTTTGTAAGGACAATAACATGTTAAATGATTTTTGGGAGATTTCAGCGATCGAGTTTATATTTAGCAGGCCGCATAGAATGAGGCCGGGGAGCAGAAATACACAAAGTAACCAGAGCAAACGTTCAGGAAATGGGATTTTCTTGGCGTTGTTCCTCCGGTTGGTCGGAGGAACGCAGATGACATTTTCCAGGAGCCGATCTGTAAGATCTCCTATTAATAGGAGGACGATAAATACATAAATACAATCCAGAGACGCGTCCGGAGAAAAAAGGTATCAGAACATTTCCTTCCAAATCACAAAAGCTGGCAAATGCGTCCTGAAAACATCTGGAGCGACCTGATTGGTGCAGCGGAACACGCAGTTCTTTGGAAGACGAACAAAATGCTGGACGAGGTTTCAAGTTCATCTGCTTTATATTTTTGTATACTTTGCATCCTCTTTTTTTTTTTTTTGGGTGTGAAAAAAACCGAAAAAACGTGCAAGTGCTAAACACAAAAAAGTGTACTTATGGGTGTGCTTTAGTCCCCGAAGGGGTAGGACCTCTACCCTGATCCCCGGGGCGCGAGGCTCCTGACATGGTCTACCCGAAGGGGTAGGACCTCTACCCTGATCCCCGGGGCGCGAGGCTCCTGACATGGTCTACCTAGCCATGGTCTACACCAGGGGTCTGCAACCTTTAAGACATAAAGAGCCACTTGGACCCGTTTCCGAAGGGAAAAAAAAGACTTAGAGCCGCAAAACCATTGAAACATTTATAACAAATCCGACACTGCATATATTGCAAAAAGCACTCTGGTCATGAAGGGGGTTTAAGGGCCCAGTAAGCAAAGGGTTAATCAGGGCCACAGTGTATCTTCATAATCACAATCATAGCCTTAGGTCTGTGGTGGGCAACCTTTTTTTTCAACTGAGCCAAATCTCGCCAAAACCACGATTGAAATTTATTTTGACAGCCACATTTTTAAAACTGAAAATACATCCCCCATATAGTAATTCATCCCCCATAGTAATTCATCCCCCATATAGTAATTCATCCCCCATATAGTAATTCATCCCCCCTATAGTAATTCATCCCCCCTATAGTAATTCATCCCCCCTATAGTAATTCATCCCCCATAGTAATTCATCCCCCATAGTAATTCATCCCCCACATAGTAATTCATCCCCCATAGTAATTCATCCCCCACATAGTAATTCTTCCCCCATAGTAATTCATCCCCCACATAGTAATTCATCCCCCACATAGTAATTCATCCCCCACATAGTAATTCATCCCCCACACAGTAATTCATCCCCCACATAGTAATTCATCCCCCATATTGTCTCAATTCACTTACCTTTGCTCCGCGCGTTCCTCTCGCTGTGTTCCCGCGCCGTTCTGGTCTTCAGGGCGGACAGAGAGGAGTTCGTCACTCTGCCCCGCCTACATCCTGGCTGCCCCACCTACATCCTGACAGCCAATGTTCCACGCTCCGCGGGCCGGATTTTTGAGGAGGGAGGGGAGCGGGCGCCCGGCACACAGAAGAGCCGCATGTGGCTCGCGATCTGCGGCTTGCCGACCACCTGGTGGGCAGTGTGCTCCGGAGCCGCAGCAAAGATGAAAAAGAGCCGCATGCGGCTCTGGAGCCGCGGGTTGCCGACACCCGGTCTACACGAAGGGTTAGGACCTCTACCCTGATCCCCCCGGGGCGCGAGGCTCCTGACAGGGACTGAGATTTCCACATGGTCCACCTAGTGAAGAGGCCTGGTGGACCCCTTTCCTTGTGGCTAGCCGAAGCCGACCACCAAGGACTCTCTGCCTCCCCGGCCCCTGGCCAGACAAGGTAGATCTATTTGAATCAGGAGGAACTGGGCACCTCCGATTTTTCCAGGGCAATTCCAGGGCACCACGGTTTCTGTTCCAGCTAGGTACTTGGGATCGCACCCCCATGTGCTACTAAGAGCACCCCTGAGGTGACCACTCAGGGGGCACTGCTCCGCGGGCTCTCTGCCTCCCTGGCCAGACAAGGTAGATCCGTTAGCATCAGGAGGAACTGGGCCCCAACTACCTGTAGGCAACATGGTTTCTGTTCCAACACAAGCCTTCAGAGCCCCCATCATACCAGCAGGGGTACTTTATAGCCAACCATCCTCACCAAGAAGCAAGAATGGTCTACTGGACACTGATGAGAATAGTTTTTTTTTTTGTGAAGTGCGAAAAAACGAAAAACCCGTAAGTGAACCAAAAACGTGCAAGTGCAAAACACCAACACAAAAAAGCACACTTAGGGGTCCTACCCCCCCCCGAGGGGATAGGACCTCTATGCTGATCCCCCGGGACACGAGGCTCCTGACATGGTCTACCCGAAGGGTTAGGACCTCTACCCTGATCCCCCAGGGCACGAGGCTCCTGCCATGGTCTACACAAAGGGTTAGGACCCCTACCCTGATCCCCAGGGGCACGAGGCTCCTGACATGGTCTACCTAGCCATGGTCTACACGAAGGGTTAGGACCCCTACCCTGATCCCCCGGGGCACGAGGCTCCTGACATGGTCTACCTAGCCATGGTCTACCCGAAGGGGTAGGAGGACCTCTACCCTGATCCCCCGGGGCACGAGGCTCCTGACATGGTCTACCTAGCCATGGTCTACCCGAAGGGGTAGGAGGACCTCTACCCTGATCCCCCGGGGCACAAGGCTCCTGACATGGTCTACCTAGCGGATCCCTTTCCTTGTGGCTTGCCGAAGCTGACCACCAAGTACTAGGTCAGGGGGCGCTCCAGAAGAGTCCTCTAGACTTCAGGGCAGGCCTGAGTACACACACCCTACCATACGTGAGAGAAAAAAAAAAAAAAAACAAACACACACACATAAGTGGAAGTGACTCAAACATGGCCGTGCAATTGGCCCTGAGAGAGTTTCAAAGAAGATTGGTTGATAGTGAGTTATGTCCGAGGGAGGGGTGTAGGTGTGTGGAGCATGTGTTGGGAAGAGTGAAGCCAACCACCAAGTATTAGGTCAATTGTGCACCTGAGGGCTGTAGCATAAAAATGGCACCAGAAGGCCTAGCCCTAGCAGAAAAAAGTGTTTGAAGCAGTGAACATGTGCACCTTTCACATGGGGGGGGGGGGGGTCGCACTTTTCACATGGGGGGGGCCCCATTTGCTACTAAGGGCACTGCCTCCTCTTGGCCAGACAAGGTAGATCCATTAAAATCTGGAGGAACTGGGCCCCTCCTGTTCCCTGGGGGAATTACTCCAGGGCCCCAACTGCCTGCACAGTTTCTGTTCCAGCCGGTACCAGAGCCCCCATCATACCAGTACCATACAGCCAACCATCCTCACCAAGAAGGGCAGCAGAGCGCCCCTACTGGACACTGATAACAGAAACTACACTTGAGAGAAACAACACAAGTACACTTTTTTCTTTTTTTTAAGTCTGCGGAAGTGCGAAAAAAACGAAAAACCCGTAAGTGGACAAAAGACGTGCAAAACCAACACAAAACAGTGCACTTAGGGGTGTGCTTTAGTGTAGGACCTCTACCCTGATCCCCCGGGGGACTAAGGTTTCCACATGGTCCACCTGGCCAAAATACCTGGTTGACCCCTTTCCTTGTGGCTAGCCGAAGCCTACCACCAAGTACTAGGTCAGGGGGCTCTCCAGAAGAGAGGACCTCCCCCCCTGGTACAGGGGAGGAAGGAACCACATCCTCCGCCTAGACTTCAGGCCCGAGGACCCACACCGTCCGTGAGAAAAACACACATAAGTGAAAATGACTCAAACGTGGAAGAAAAAATAAATCAAATAAAAAAAAAAAAAAAAAAAAAAAAAAAAAAGTGGCCGTGCAATTGTGCACTGTCTGGCCCTGAAGCATAAAAATTGCCCTGGACTTAGCCAGAAGGCCGGGCCCTAAAAGGCGCAGTGCAGATAAAGTGTTTTGCAGTGCCCATTTCACACTTGGGATCCCATCCCCATGTGCTACTAAGAGCACCCCTGAGGCGACCACTGAAGGGGCACTGCTTTACGGACTCTCTGCCTCCCCGGCCCCTGGCCAGACAAGGTAGATCCGCTCAAACCAGGAAGAACTGGGCCCCTCTGGCTTTCCCAGGGAAACCAACTGCCTGTGGGCACCTCGGTTTCTGTTCCAGCCAGTAGTAACCATCAGAGCCCCCCCATCATTCTAGCAGGGGTACTATACAGCCAACCATCCTCGCAAAGCAAGAATGATGGCAGAGCGCCCCTACTGGGCAATGAGAACAGATTTTTTTCTTTTTTTTTAATTTCGCGGAAGTACAAAAAACCCGCAAGTGAATAAAAAAAGTGCACTTAGAGGATACTACACTAATCTTAGCCAACAAGCCTGTTTTTTCTTTATTTTAGGCTTTTCCACATGTGTCTCCTTTTGTTGTTGCTGCACCTTAGGGAGAGTGTGCTTACAATGACCTAATTTGCATACTCCTTTCTGGTTGGCTGAAGTGTGGGATTATTCAAATATATGCAAATTTCTCTGACACATTTCCCACCCAGAAAACCCCTATTTTTTCCCAGATGCTCGGTTTGTTGGATCAGACAGGCAGCAGTCCAACGGATCACACCTCCCACCTTCCCCTGCTTCACCAAAACGGATGATTTTGGACCATACCATTTTAACTTAGGGAGAGCATTGTATCTAATTATCATATTTTCTCTCTCCTCCAATCTAGTATCTTGGTGGTCAGCTTCAGCTAGCCACAACGGTACACCAGGTGGGGTGCACCAGGTCTTTTGACTAGGTGGACCATGTGGAAACCTCAGTCCCTGTCAGGAGCCTTGTGCCCCAGAGGATCCGGGTAGAGAGCACACCCCTAAGTGAACTTAATTTCTTGAATTACAGGTTTTTCATTTTTTCGCACCTCCGTGGATGTTGAAAAAAAAACACAAAAAAAATGTGTCTGACCTTGGCTGCCAGTCTCTCATAGGTAACAACTCTTGGCTTTGGGGTGTTTTCATTGGGTCCACCCCATGCTACTGGGAGAAACCCACAGGAAATGGTCAAATGATGTGATTGGGCCACATGCCTGCAACTGCATCCGCAGGACTTTGCCAAAAAGGATTATGGACTCTGGCGGAAACGCAATGTCACGCTTCTTCCTGTTGCCTCTCTCGAGGTCCCTCGGATGGGACAATTGGGACAGTTCCATCCCCTACAACTGGGACACTCCTTGGTACTACCTGGATACCTTCAAGTTTATCAAGGAGCAGGGGCTGCAGGGAGTCAAGCCTGACTTGTGGAAACCAAAGATCATCTACAAGCTCATTAGAGCAAGTGACATTTTGGAGTCGGTTCCAGGCCTGACTTCAGACACCTGCAAGGTGGTCTGGAGGAACGTTTCTTCAAAGATCCTCACCAACAGGCACAAGGACCTGGCATGGATGGCAATCCAAGGGGGGGTTGCCTCTCAGGACATTTATGCATGCCAGGAACCTGAGCAGATACAGGCACTGCCCATCCACAAGGAAACGGCTCATCACGTTTTCTGGGAGTGCTCTTTTGCTCAGGACCTGTTGAGGGCCCTGGAACCGGAACTGGAGGACTTTGTGCCACAGACAGCCATCACACACTTTGGGGTGTTGAATGGACTTTTCTGTGGAACTTTTACTCTGGAGGACATTGACGGCGCCTGGCGGGTGCCGTGTTGTTTTAAGGACGCTTTATGGTGCGCCAGGAAGCGCCTCATCCACCAGCGGGAGAGGATGTCCATTGAGGATCCTCAGTCTGCTCAGGGACTATACCTTGATGGACTTTAACCACTTGCCTACCAGGCACTTATACCCCCTTATTTACCAGGCCAATTTTCAGCTTTCAGCGCTGCCGCACTTTGATTGACAATTGCGCGGTCATGCAACATTGTACCCATATGAAATTTTGATCATTTTTTTCTCACAAATAGAGCTTTCTTTTGGTGGGCCACTGGGCACTTTACTTTTTGCGCTATAAATAAAAAAAGTGCAAAAATGTGGAAAAAAAAAAAAAAAGTTTCTTTGTTTCTATTATAAAATTTTTCAAACAGGTATTTTTTCTCCTTCACTGATGTGCGTTGATGAGGCAGCACTGATGGGCACTGATAGGCGGCACTGATGGGCACTGATAGGCAACACTAAAGGGCACTGATAGGCAGTACTAATGAGGTGGCACGGATAGGCGGCACTAATATGCAGCACTGATAGGCGGCACTGATAGGGGACACTGATGATGGGTACTGATAGACGGCACTGACTGGCATCACTGCTGGGCACTGACTGGCGGCACTAACTGGCACAACCCCTGGGCACTGACTGGTGGCACTGACTGGCAGCACTGCTGGGCTGCACTGGTGGGTGGGCACAGGTGGGTGGCACTGCTGGGCACAAGTAGGTGGCACTTCTGGGCACAGGTGGGTGACACTGCAGAGTGGCACAGGTGGGCGGAACTTGCGGGTGGCACTGCTGGGCACCGATCATCAGGGCACTGATCATCAGTGCCCTGATGATCGGTGCCGATCCTCGCTCTGACAACTGCCGGTTCTCGGCAGTACTTTCCTCACGATCTGACAGCGTGAGGAAAGTGCAGCCGAGAACCGGCACTTGCATTTCCCTGTGATCAGCGTGTCATTGGACACCGCTGATCACGTGGTAAAAGGTCGCTGTGAGTGGCCTTTTACCACATCACGTGATCAGCTGTGTCCGTAGGACACAGCGATCACGGAGATCGCCGGGTGCGCGCCCCCTGGGGCGCGCAGGTGAGCGCGTTCTGGGAGGACGTCATATGACGTCCACTCAGAACTGGCCGGCCGCGGTGCAGCCGTCATTCGGCTATCTGCGGTCGGCAACTAGTTAAAGAAGAAGAGGACGTCTGAAGATCTCGCCTTCCCCCTACTCCCCCTTGCGTGTCTTTGTCCCTTCAATAAAGCTTCGGGCCTGTGACCCCTTTTTTCCCCTCTCCCCCCCCTTACCCCCACATACCCGATGCTTATTGTAAATTGTACCAACCGTATCTTGCATGATTTTGTAATTGTAGGAAATGTAAAAAAACAAAACATGGCCAATAGGCTGTGGCAGAGGAATTCTGAATAGAAAACACAAGAATGGAATGACACAGTATATATAGATATACAGGAGGACCCTTGGATGGTGATGGAACCTCTCTTGCTGAAAATACCAGGAAGACTTTGTCCTGTAGAAGACTTCTCTCCGGAGACTTCTTATCGGGAACATCTGCCAATCCCATGTTTGTGTTTGGATGGAGGTTTGGTGACACCCGGCTGGAGATCCGAGCTCTGAGATATCTCCACAGAAAACGTTTTTTTGTTGTAGATACGAAGTCAGCTTTAAGTGGTGGAATGAGTCACGGCTCCCAGCGGCCCCCAGCGGCCCCGATTACAGTCCAGCTTGGGGAAAACACTCCGAACACAGATCTGGTTACAGATCAGCTCGTTAATGATCCGGATCCTTAACCCGTTCCCTGCACCCTGCCGGTGATATGTCAATGATGATGATTGTTAATACGGCCAGCAATCCGTCACTAAACAAAATACCCCGGTGAGAAGCCTCAGATGGACCTGCGGAAAGTATTCAGCTTCACCGTCGGTGAGGTCACTTCCCCAGGACTAGCATGTCCTCCAGGCTACAACTACAATGGTGTCGGCTCATTTCCTTACAGTAGATCTAAACACAATCATTGTCATTTCCAACATTAAAATTTTCCCTGACGATCCTGCCATGAAGGTCCTTGTTCAGGCACTTCCTGGTATGAGGTGACAACGCTCTGTCACTGTCTCCAGATTGTGCTCCTGCATTGTCACCCTGTCACATGCACCCCTTGCGGAGACTGGCTGTGCTGACACATAATGGGCAGGCATGGCCTACCGTTGTCAATACCAGGAGGCTGATCCAGAGAAATAATGTGCAGCCGACTTGCAGTCACAAAATGGCTGAAATGATTGGGTTGGTGGAGTCATGAACTAGGAGAAACTAGGAAATCATGAGCCTTCCAGGGGACTGATCAGCAGATTAGGGGGTATAATAAATAACCTCTGTCCTGTGCCACTTCAGGCATCTGCATGTCACATGCATGACGTTCCCAGTATAAAGATGGCATTAGAGGCAATCCAAGGAAGGTCACAGGAGGGACGTTAATTGTAACAATCACCTTCACCATCTGCTGGTCAATACTCAGCACTGCAGTTCAATTTTTTTGCACACACCTGTCCCATTAAGAGTGCTTAAATAGACTGCTGGACATGTGCCTCATCAACAGGAACATCGGTCTACTGGTTAGTTTGCCCTTGATAGAGATTTTTCTGTCTCTAAATGTCTGTCTTACTGTATTCATCTTGTCTGTTGTTATTGTGACGATTGGCTTGTTATCTCTGCTATCCCATGCTTCATCTACCTGTCTGGAACCTGGACTCTATTCAGGATCAGTTTGTCTTTGCCTAGTCTGCCCTCCAGGCTTTGTGTTTGTTCTCACCATCTGTCTGTGGGCCTGCACCACTCTATTGTCTGCCCTGCTTGACCATCTTCCACTGGATGCCGTAACATGTCTAATGGTATGATGCGGTCTGAAGAGCCTAAATATCTCTGACAGTCTCTGGGTACTGTACAAAAATATTCCGGGAGTCTCTAGAACATCTGCCCATTGGTCTGTGATGGGCCCAATATCCTCCATCTGAACATTGGTCATTTGTGATGGGCCCAATATCCTCCATCTGAACATTGGTCATCTGTGATGGGCCCAATATCCTATATCTGAACATTGGTCATCTGTGATGGGCCCAATATCCTCCATCTGAACATTGGTCATCTGTGATTGGCCCAATATCCTCCATCTGACCATTGGTCATCTGTGATGGGCCCAATATCCTCCATCTGACCATTGGTCATCTGTGATGGGCCCAATATCCTCCATATGAACATTGGTCATCTGTGATGGGCCCAATATCCTCCATATGAACATTGGTCATCTGTGATGGGCCCAATATCCTCCATCTGACCATTGGTCATCTGTGATGGGCCCAATATCCTCCATCTGACCATTGGTCATCTGTGATGGGCCCAATATCCTCCATCTGACCATTGGTCATCTGTAATGGGCCCAATATCCTACATCTGATTATTGGTCATCTGTGATGGGCCCAATATCCTCCATCTGAACATTGGTCATCTGTGATGAGCCCAATATCCTCCATCTGACCATTGGCCAACCAAGATAGGCCAAATATCCTTCATCTGACCACTGGCCAACCAAGATAGGCCAAATATCCTTCATCTGACCACTGGCCAACCAAGATAGGCCAAACATCCTTCATATGACCATTGGCTTTCCATGATAGTCCCAATATCCTCCACCTTAACTTTAGCCATCTCTGATGGGTCCAATATTCTTCATATAACCATTGGCTGTCAATGACAGGCCCAATATCCTCCATCTGACTACTAGGCATCTGTAATGGGCCTTATATCCTCCATATGACCATTAGGCATCTTTAATGGGCACACTATCCTCCATCTAACAATTATCCACCTGTGATGGGCCCAATATCCTCCACCTTACCATTGGTCATCCGGGATAGCCCCAATATTCTTTATCTGACCATTGACTATCTATGATCTCACCATTGGGCATTTGTAATGGGCCCAATATCCTCCATCTAACCAGTGATCATTCATGATAACCCAATATCCTCCACCTGACCATTGGCTATCCATGAAATGCCCAATATCCTCCATGTGACTACTGGTCATCTGTAATGGGCCCAATATCCTTCATCTAACCATTGGTAATCTGTGATGGGCCCAATAGCCTCCATCTGACCATTGACCATCGTGATAGGCCTAATATCCTCTATCTGACCATTGGCTATCCATGATAGGCCCAATATCATCCATGTGACAACTGGTCATCTGTAATGGGCCCAATATCATCCATCTCACCATTGAGCATTCATATCAGGCCCAATATCCTTCATCTGACCATTGGCTATCCATAATAGGCCCAACATACTCCATCTGACTACTAGTCAAGTGTAATTGGCCCAATATCCTCCATATGACTATTGGGCATCTGTGATAGGCCCGATATCCCCCCTGTTATGGGGGTGTCTGTGCCAGCTGGAATCCTGTTAATGACCCATCATATAAGTGCTGTATTGGATGCAACAGAGCAGACCTGTATCGTAGAATTGGGGGTTCGGGTGATCACAAAGCTGAAGAAGCTTCCTCACCACCTGCAAAATGCCTCTGAAAAGCTTTCTGAATGCGGACTGCTTTTCAGAGGCGTGCCAATCTTGCAAAGCATTGAAAAGAGAGCCAACTCTGCCCGCCTGCTGGTTGGCAGCCTCTGTGGACTGACTGATGAAGACAGCAAAGCACTACTGAGCAGGAAGCAGAGCCTGCCCATGTAACAAAGAAATATTGTCCATATAGAATTACAGGCGGTAGATAGTGAGAAAGCTTTTGAAGCCGAATGGATACATTTAATTCCGTTTACAATCATCCGAATGACTCTGATATGGAGAAGATTTAGTAAGGATCTTGCGTCATCCCTGGATGGAGGAGACCACCAGCTACCCCCACCCCCGGGATGGCTCTCCTCCAGTGCCGGCACTTTAAGGAGACGATTTGTTACCATTAAACAGAAATGCATCACCAGGAGACAGAGACACAAATACTGAATCATCCTCCGGCTCAGACCAACAACACGTTTTATATGTTCCCCATGAATGTCCCAGCCTGGCGGCACGCTCGTCGTTGGAGGAGATCGGCTGTCTGCAGTTTAAGTGCGTTTCGTCATTTGGATAATATTTATATAACATTGTTGTACTGTGACCGCCTCCTAGAAGACCGCATGTAGGGGAGAACAGAGAAAAGGGAGGGGCAGCGTTCATTGGATGGGGACCAATCAGATCTGCGCCTGTAGTCACCGAGATCGCTCCTGCTACAGAACCTGACGAGGGCAGTACGGGGGGGGGGGGGGGGGGTAAAAACACAACGTTTGAAAAATACATCATTTATTATTTATTACAGGTACTTATAGAGCGCAGTCAATGAACGCAGCGCTTTACATATATATTGTACATTCCCAGCAGTCCCCGCCCCCGAGGAGCGTACAATCTAAGGTCCCTAACTCACATTCATACACATGCTAGGGCCAATTTAGACAGGATCCAATTAACCCACCAGCATGTCTTTGGAGTGTGGGAGGAAACCAGAGCACCCGGAGGAAACCCACAAAGGCACAGGGAGAACATGCAAACTCCCGTCAGGTGGTGCCGCGGTTGGGATTCGAACCCACGACCCGAGTACTGCCAGGCGGAAGTGCTAACCATTTAGCCACTGTGCTGACCATTTAAAGCTGAAGTTTACTTTTCCTTCACCAGATCAGATTTCATGAAATACCTTAATTTAGTCCTAATGAGCTCATCACTGGGTCTCTGTGTTTCTCTATGCCATGCTGGTGGGAGGGGCAAAAAATGGGCTGAATGATGTTGACCATCAGAATGAGGATATCTAGTGGCAGAAAGAAGTACTGCAGGGGAAATGTGTACTGCAGGCAGATGATGGTTGGTGGGAGGGGCCAGTACATGGCTTCCTGAAGACATTCCAGCCCCCGGCCTCAGTACTCCTCAAGAGCCCTCGGTCCTGATGCAAGCAGTGGGAGGAGTTATGCAAATATCAAACTGCTTTGATGGGTGGGTGTCAGGCTGGAGGATTAGGGGTTCCTAGGCCGACTGTATTTGCATGAAGACCTCCCACATGCGATGCTGAGCCTCCATGATTAGAAGAAGTGAAATCCAAAAAATGAAAGGGGTGGGGCCAGGGATAGTCAGCACTGAATCTGAGGCATGTGCTCCTTCTGCAGAGGGTGAGGCTAGAGACAGCCAGGCTGGGGAGAAAAGAGCTAGATGATACTGAGCATCCTCGGGCCAGAAAGGAGGCGGAGCTCTGACTTGTTGCAGCTTCTAATGCACATGTGTGTAGATAAATCAGAGGGAGCGGTTTCAGTCCAGGGGAGGAGGCCGGCGCCTGTGCAAGACTGGAGGGAGGGGCCGGCGCGCCTGTGCAAGACTGGAGGGGAGGGGCCGGCGCGCCTGTGCAAGACTGGAGGGGAGGGGCCGGCGCGCCTGTGCAAGACTGGAGGGGAGGGGCCGGCGCGCCTGTGCAAGACTGGAGGGGAGGGGCCGGCGCGCCTGTGCAAGACTGGAGGGGAGGGGCCGGCGCGCCTGTGCAAGACTGGAGGGGAGGGGCCGGCGCGCCTGTGCAAGACTGGAGGGGAGGGGCCGGCGCGCCTGTGCAAGACTGGAGGGAGGGCCGGCGCGCCTGTGCAAGACTGGAGGGGAGGGGCCGGCGCGCCTGTGCAAGACTGGAGGGGAGGGGCCGGCGCGCCTGTGCAAGACTGGAGGGGAGGGGCCGGCGCGCCTGTGCAAGACTGGAGGGGAGGGGCCGGCGCGCCTGTGCAAGACTGGAGGGGAGGAGCCGGCGCGCCTGTGCAAGACTGGAGGGGAGGAGCCGGCGCGCCTGTGCAAGACTGGAGGGGAGGAGCCGGCGCGCCTGTGCAAGACTGGAGGGGAGGAGCCGGCGCGCCTGTGCAAGACTGGAGGGGAGGAGCCGGCGCGCCTGTGCAAGACTGGAGGGGAGGAGCCGGCGCGCCTGTGCAAGACTGGAGGGGAGGAGCCGGCGCGCCTGTGCAAGACTGGAGGGGAGGAGCCGGCGCGCCTGTGCAAGACTGGAGGGGAGGAGCCGGCGCGCCTGTGCAAGACTGGAGGGGAGGAGCCGGCGCGCTGTGCAAGACTGGAGGGGAGGAGCCCGGCGCGCCTGTGCAAGACTGGAGGGGAGGAGCCGGCGCGCCTGTGCAAGACTGGAGGGGAGGAGCCGGCGCGCCTGTGCAAGACTGGAGGGGGAGGAGCCGGCGCGACTGTGCAAGACTGGAGGGGAGGAGCCGGCGCGACTGTGCAAGACTGGAGGGGAGGAGCCGGCGCGCCTGTGCAAGACTGGAGGGGAGGGCGGCGCGCCTGTGCAAGCTGGAGGTGAGCGGCACGCCTGTGCAAGCTGAAGGGGAGGGGCCGGCACGCCTGTGCAAGGCTGAAGGGGGAGGGGCCGGGCACGCCTGTGCAAGGCTGAAGGGAGGGCAGCGGCACGCCTGTGCAAGGCTGAAGGGGAGGAGCCGGCACGCCTGTGCAAGGCTGAAGGGGAGGAGCCGGCACGCCTGTGCAAGGCTGAAGGGGAGGAGCCGGCACGCCTGTGCAAGGCTGAGGGAGGAGCCGGCACGCCTGTGCAAGGCTGAAGGGGAGGAGCCGGCACGCCTGTGCAAGGCTGAAGGGGAGGAGCCGGCACGCCTGTGCAAGGCTGAAGGGGAGGAGCCGGCACGCCTGTGCAAGGCTGAAGGGGAGGAGCCGGCACGCCTGTGCAAGGCTGAAGGGGAGGAGCCGGCACGCCTGTGCAAGGCTGAAGGGGAGGAGCCGGCACGCCTGTGCAAGGCTGAAGGGGAGGAGCCGGCACGCCTGTGCAAGGCTGAAGGGGAGGAGCCGGCACGCCTGTGCAAGGCTGAAGGGGAGGAGCCGGCACGCCTGTGCAAGGCTGAAGGGGAGGAGCCGGCACGCCTGTGCAAGGCTGAAGGGGGAGGAGCCGGCACGCCTGTGCAAGGCTGAAGGGGAGGAGCCGGCACGCCTGTGCAAGGCTGAAGGGGGAGGAGCCGGCACGCCTGTGCAAGGCTGAAGGGGAGGAGCCGGCACGCCTGTGCAAGGCTGAAGGGGAGGAGCCGGCACGCCTGTGCAAGGCTGAAGGGGAGGAGCCGGCACGCCTATCTTC
>NW_028320910.1:0-37031 GCF_062004578.1 Staurois parvus | reverse complement strand
GTCATGTGGTATAGTATGGGCGTAGGGTTCACCCATCACATATGTTCATCTGTTCATGGAATCTCTCTCCGCAGGGAGTGCACGCGTGGCGGCTTCTGTAACTTCATGCATCTTAAACCAATCTCACGGGAACTGCGCAGAGAACTGTACGGCCGCCGCAGGAAGAAGTAAGTGCAGCCATGCTGGTCGTTGTGTTGGTGTACATGGAGGAGGCTCCTGTATCCACATTGATTGCTCATAGACAAGGGGCGGTCATTGGAAGAAGCCCCTCCTCCCTGTGCACAGACGTACAAGGGTGATGTAGTCGCATTGTTGAATATCGGCACGCTGGTGTTGCCTAAGTAACCACCCACCATGGACATCAGTTATAGTCTTTGTGGACTGATCTGGCAGTGTCCCGCAGTCAGTATCTACATAGTCCCGGGCTCCGGGGCCCCTCACCGTGATGGATTTTCAGTAAGAGGTATCGTCTCTTGGCTGATCTATGCCGAATCTAGGTGTGGCCTGCAGTCCTCTGGATGTCGGATCTGAACTCGGACAAGTTTTCTATCTGGAAGTTCTGGCTGGTGGTAGGTGGTCACATTCAGCTGGACTTGTTCTGTAATGTTGAAGACGATTTATAGCTTCTCCGATCCAGTTCTTCAGTTCTGAGTGTCAGGAAGATAACCCAACATTTGTATCCCCACAGGTAATACTGACGACCCAAATCCAATCACCATGGAAGGGCAGATGATTGTCCAAGAACAGGATGGGGGGGGGGTGACGGTTGAGGGAAACCCTCTTTAGTTCCGGTATCCCATCCTTGGTGTCTGGAAGATTCCCCAGTATTTATATTCCTATAGGGAGCACCTACTCCATCTAGTCACCTGATCGTATTGTCCTGGAACAGGATGGGAGGGGGGGGGGGGTGACAGTGAGGGGGACACCTTGTTCTAGGTCCATCATCCCATCCTTGGTATTGGGCGGATTATCCCGGTATTTATATCCTCATAGGGACCACCAACACTTTCATCCAGTCACCAGATCTTATTGTCCTAGAATAGGATGGGGGGGGTGACGTTTTTAGGGACACCTTGTTCTAGGTCCATCATCCCATCCTTGGTTTCGGGAAGATATCCCGGTATTTAGATCGCCACCGGTAGTACTGACACCCCAAATCTAATCTCCATGGAAAGGTAGATGATTGTCCTAGAACAGGATGGGGAGTGTGAAGGTGAGGGGAAAGACCTTGTTCTAGGTCACCAGATCTTCTTGTCCTAAAATAGGAAGGGGGTTGTGAAGGTTGAGTGACACCTTGTTCTAGGTCCATCATCCCATCCTTGGTATTGGGCGGATTATCTCGGTATTTATATCATCATAGGGAGCATCAACACTTTCATCCAGTCACCAGATCTTATTGTGCTAGAATAGTATAGGGGGTGTGATGGTTGAGGGACACCTTGTTTAGCTCCATCATCCTATCGTTGGTTTCGGGAAGATATCCTGGTATTTATATCCTCATAGGAAGCACCAACACTTTCATGCAGTCACCAGATCTTATTGTCCTAGAATAGTGTAGGGGGTATGATGGCTGAGGGACACCTTGTTCTAGGTCCATCATCCCATCCTTGGTGCTTCCTTTGAGGATGTAAATACCGGGGAATCCTCTCAACACCAAGGAGGTGATGATGGGCCTAGAACAAGATGTCCCTCAACCATCACACCCCCCATCCTATTCTAGGACAATAAGATTTGGTGACTGGATGAAGGTGTTGGTGCTTCCTATGAGGATATAAATACTGGGTTATCCTCTTGACACCAACACCTTCATCCTTGGTGTCGGGAGGATATCCTGGTATTTATATCCCTATAGGGATCACCAACTCCATCCAGTCACCAGCTCTTATTGTCCTAGAATAGGATGGGGGGGGTGTGAAGGTTGAGGGACATCTTGTTCTAGGTCCATCATCCCGTCCTTGGTGTAGAGAGGATATCCCGGTATTTATATTCTCATAGGGAGCACCAACTCCTTCATCCAGTCACCAGATCTTATTGTCCTAGAATAGGATGGGGGGTGTGAAGGTTGAGGGACATCTTGTTCTAGGTCCATCATCCCGTCCTTGGTGTAGAGAGGATATCCCGGTATTTATATTCTCATAGGGAGCACCATCTCCTTCATCCAGTCCACCAGATCTTATTGTCCTAGAATAGGATGGGGGCTGTGATGGTTGAGGGACACCTTGTTCTAGGTCCATCATCCCATCCTTGGAGTTTGGAAGATATCCAGTTATTTGTATCGACACCGGTAGTGTTGACACCCCAAATCTAATCTCCATGGAAAGGTAGATGATTGTCCTAGAACAGGATGGTGAGTGTGAAGGTGAGGGGAACACCTTGTTCTAGGTCCATCATCCCATCCTTGGTGTCGGGAAGATATCCCGTTATTTATATCCTCATAGGGAGCACCAACACCTTCATTCAGTCACCAGATCTTTTTGTCCTAGAATAGGATGGGGGGTGTGAAGGTTAGGTGACACCTTGTTTTAGGTCCATCATCCCATCCTTGGTGTCGGGAAGATATCCCGGTATTTCTATCCTCATAGGGAGCACCAACACCTTCATCCAGTCAACATCTTATGGACGTAGAACAGGACGGGGGGTATGACTGTGACGGGGACATCTTGTTCTAGGTCCATCATTCCATCTTTGGTGTCGGGAGGCTATCCCGGTATTTATATCCTCATAGGGAGCACCAACACCATCATCCAGTCACCATGGAAATGTAGATTTTAATGTCCTAGAACTGGGAGATGTGCACAAAAAAAAATGCGTATTATGGAAACCACCTACTTTCAACCTCTAAAATTGACGTCATGAACTTAGTCCTAGCAGTCTATGCTGGGCTTCCATGGTGAAAGGTCATACAATTTTACAGAGGGCACCCCCACTTGGCCGCGTGAACGGGTCGGGCGCCCCCACTTGGCCGCGTGAACGGGTCGGGCGCCCCCACTTGGCCGCGTGAACGGGTCGGGCGCCCCCACTTGGCCGCGTGAACGGGTCGGGCGCCCCCACTTGGCCGCGTGAACGGGTCGGGCGCCCCCACTTGGCCGCGTGAACGGGTCGGGCGCCCCCACTTGGCCGCGTGAACGGGTCGGGCGCCCCCACTTGGCCGCGTGAACGGGTCGGGCGCCCCCACTTGGCCGCGTGAACGGGTCGGGCGCCCCCACTTGGCCGCGTGAACGGGTCGGGCGCCCCCACTTGGCCGCGTGAACGGGTCGGGCGCCCCCACTTGGCCGCGTGAACGGGTCGGGCGCCCCCACTTGGCCGCGTGAACGGGTCGGGCGCCCCCACTTGGCCGTCTGATGAAATCTACCTGCTGAGATCTGAGAAGGATTGGTTGAATTTCCAGAGCAAGCTCCGAAAGCCCAACACGCTCAGGGTAAGGGAAGACCCAACAAGTTCACCAGCTTTCTGCTGCGGCCCGTCCACCACAGAATATGGTCGTTCACCTGGAGGAGAGAAGGCGAAGGCAGAAAAAAACTTAAGGAGCATTTATTTTCGGGAGGAAAGTCCTTGTCCAAGGCAGTGATCTTTGGTGGCACCCCCATTCCTCCCTGTGGAGGATCTCCTCACAGCAGCAGAATCTTCCATCAACAACCACATATCTGTAGAAGAGAGAACAATTCTGAGGGTCCGGTTCCAAAACGCCTCATTCTGACGTGAACCCCGATATGGAGAGAGGAGGCTCTTACGTTGCTTAACATGGATATGAGCATCAGGGCTGGGACAAGGGGTGGGCAGGAGGATCAGCCGCCCAGGGTGCAGCTCTAGGAGAGGTCTGACCTACCCGTTCTCCACCCCATCTGCCCTCAGCTGACACAAAAACACACCATACACGTGCAACCGCCTACTAGCCGCAAGAAAGCAAGCGATTGGCCATGCGGTGGCAGTGCAGTTGGACCTGTCCCGGTACTGCCGAGCTTTACCATCGTCATCCGACAAGGGGAGGTACATCTTGGTGTGACCACCATGAGACTGCGCTCACCATGAGACTGCGCTCACTTGGCTCATGAACTTTACACACTGCTGTTTCCCAGCTACAGGGATACTCGTGATTCCCTCCAGGGGCCCCACAACACCTCAGATCCCAACATGGTGAGGACTTCTCTGCTTGATTCCCTCCAGGGGCCCCACAACACCTCAGATCCCAACATGGTGAGGACTTCTCTGCTTGATGGCGGGTGGGTCTGCTTATGCAGTGTGGACATTCATTACTGTTCCTGATCCACCTGGGGGGGAGAACATGAAGGGTGGAAGGGCCCTGAGCCGGAGCCGAAGGGTGTGCTCAATGCTGCACACGACGAGTTCAGGGTGTTGGGGAAGATCTGTCATCCTTCAGTCAACCTTCACGAGGTGCATGAGCAACCTAGGGGGGAGAACATGAAGGGTGGAAGGGCCCTGAGCCGGAGCCGAAGGGTGTGCTCAATGCTTCCCTTCAGGGCTGCACACGACGAGTTCAGGGTGTTGGGGAAGATCTGTCATCCTTCAGTCATCCTTCAGTCATCCTTCAGTCATCCTTCAGTCATCCTTCAGTCATCCTTCAGTCATCCTTCAGTCATCCTTCAGTCATCCTTCAGTCATCCTTCAGTCATCCTTCAGTCATCCTTCAGTCATCCTTCAGTCATCCTTCAGTCATCCTTCAGTCATCCTTCAGTCATCCTTCACGAGGTGCATGAACCATCATCTCCTGGCTCTGAAAGGCTGCACGAGCAACCTAGAAGATACTGTCGGATCCCCTTATCCCGGATGTGAAGATCGCTATTCATGCAAACATGGGGGGTCTGTCTTGTACCACCTATGATGCCGTATCCCCAGGCTGGTCACCTTCCTGAGCCTGGGAGACCACCAACTCCTGACCTTGCTGAGGAATGGCCGCCAACCAATGTCAGGTGACCTCTCCATCTGTGCTAATGAAGACAATGGCGCTGCGCTCCCTGAATGGTATCTAAATACGACCCAGAAATATATACATTACCCCCATCATGCCTGAGGGTGAAACAAATATAAATGCCTAAGCACAATTTTGCAATGTTGACATGTGTTCGTAAGACCGTCCGTATCATCCCTACCACTTCGTACATCCAGGTGGATCATGCCGCGTTTTGTTCAGGACAAACTGGGCTTTCATTTGGTGGTAAATTGGTAACAAATATCTCCTGAATTTTTTTTAACCGCTTGCCGCCCTGCCACTGCGTATATACGTGTGCAGGGCGGCAGTGGAGCGCAAAACCACGTTTTAAAACACGCTCCCGACACATTCGCGGGTAGGGGGCGCGCGCGCTCCCGCCAACCCGCGGGTGATACGATTCGATCCAGGAGGGATCAATCATTAGATTTCAGCCAGTGATGTCCGGCTGAAATCACATGATCGGTCCCTGTCCTATCCTGTCCTGTGTTGACAGTTACACAGGACAGGATATGATGTCATTCTTCTCTGCCTGGACACATTCCGTTCCACACAGAGAAGACATCCAAACAGTGAGTAACACAGCACATACCCACAGTTAGAACACACCTAGGACACATTTAACCCCCTGATCGCCCCCCCCCCCCCCCCCCCGTTAACCCTCCACTGCCCTGTCACCAGTGTCACTGATCAGTGAAGCGATTTTTACTGATCAGTGTCGCTGGCGACTTCCGATAGTTAGCACCCCTCCCAGATAGCGCCAGTTTGCCCGCTAATACACCAGTAGTCCCATCTAACCCCCTGATCGCCCCCCCCCCCCCCCCCTCCAGTTAACCCCTTCACTGCCCTTTCACCACTGTCACTGATCAGTGAACCGATTTTTACTGATCACTGTATCAGTGTCGCTGGCGACTTCCGATCGTGTTAGCGCCCCTCCCAGATAGCGCCAGTTTGCCCGCTAATGCACGGGATTTTTTTTTACCAAAAACATGGAGAAGAATACATTTTGGCTTAAATTTATGACTAGCTTTGAGTTTACGATATATTTTTTATAGCTGAAAGTAGAAAATATTTTTTTTTTTTCAAAATTTTCGTGGTTTTTTTGTTTATAGCGCAAAAAATAAAAAGCGCACAGGTGATCAAATACCACCAAAAGAAAGCTCTATTTGTGTGAAAAAAAGGACGTAAATTTCGTTTGGGTGCAGCATTGCGTGACCGCGCAATCATCATTTGAATTAGTGCAGCGCCAAACGGCAAAAAAAGGCGTGGTCATTAAGGGGGGTAAATCCTCAGGAGCTCAAGTGGTTAATTATCAATGAAAAATGGCCCAAAATAGTAAAAAAAAAATCTTTTTTTTTTAATTTTAGCCGTGTTTCTTGTTACCGTAACCGACCGCCACAGAACGACCCAAAATACATTCTCCAAGGGGTGTAGATCCGTTCTCCTCCTGCGAATGCCTTTTATGAAGGGGTGTAGATCAGTTCTCCTCCTGCGAATGCCTTTTATGAAGCGGTGTAGATCAGTTCTCCTCCTGCGAATGCCTTTTATGAAGGGGTGTAGATCAGTTCTCCTCCTGCGAACGCCTTTTATGAAGGGGTGTGGATCAGTTCTCCTCCTGCGAATGCCTTTTATGAAGGGGTGTAGATCAGTTCTCCTCCTGCGAATGCCTTTTATGAAGGGGTGTGGATCAGTTCTCCTCCTGCGAATGCCTTTTATGAAGGGGTGTAGATCAGTTCTCCTCCTGCGAATGCCTTTTATGAAGGGGTGTAGATCAGTTCTCCTCCTGCGAATGCCTTTTATGAAGGTGTGTAGATCAGTTCTCCTCCTGCGAATGCCTTTTATGAAGGGGTGTGGATCAGTTCTCCTCCTGCGAATGCCTTTTATGAAGGTGTGTAGATCAGTTCTCCTCCTGCGAATGCCTTTTATGAAGGGGTGTAGATCAGTTCTCCTCCTGCGAATGCCTTTTATGAAGGGGTGTAGATCAGTTCTCCTCCTGCGAATGCCTTTTATGAAGGGGTGTAGATCAGTTCTCCTCCTGCGAATGCCTTTTATGAAGCGGTGTAGATCAGTTCTCCTCCTGCGAATGCCTTTTATGAAGGGGTGTAGATCAGTTCTCCTCCTGCGAACGCCTTTTATGAAGGGGTGTAGATCAGTTCTCCTCCTGCGAATGCCTTTTATGAAGCGGTGTAGATCAGTTCTCCTCCTGCGAATGCCTTTTATGAAGGGGTGTAGATCAGTTCTCCTCCTGCGAATGCCTTTTATGAAGGGGTGTAGATCAGTTCTCCTCCTGCGAACGCCTTTTATGAAGGGGTGTAGATCAGTTCTCCTCCTGCGAATGCCTTTTAT
Organism: Staurois parvus; assembly: GCF_062004578.1. Classification (NCBI taxonomy): domain Eukaryota; kingdom Metazoa; phylum Chordata; class Amphibia; order Anura; family Ranidae; genus Staurois; species Staurois parvus. The sequence continues at coordinate 29,740 of NW_028320910.1, read as the reverse complement.
GAAGCGGTGTAGATCAGTTCTCCTCCTGCGAATGCCTTTTATGAAGGGGTGTAGATCAGTTCTCCTCCTGCGAATGCCTTTTATGAAGGGGTGTAGATCAGTTCTCCTCCTGCGAACGCCTTTTATGAAGGGGTGTAGATCAGTTCTCCTCCTGCGAATGCCTTTTATGAAGGGGTGTAGATCAGTTCTCCTCCTGCGAATGCCTTTTATGAAGGGGTGTAGATCAGTTCTCCTCCTGCGAATGCCTTTTATGAAGCGGTGTAGATCAGTTCTCCTCCTGCGAATGCCTTTTATGAAGGGGTGTAGATCAGTTCTCCTCCTGCGAATGCCTTTTATGAAGGGGTGTAGATCAGTTCTCCTCCTGCGAACGCCTTTTATGAAGGGGTGTAGATCAGTTCTCCTCCTGCGAATGCCTTTATGAAGGGGTGTAGATCAGTTCTCCTCCTGCGAATGCCTTTATGAAGGGGTGTAGATCAGTTCTCCTCCTGCGAATGCCTTTTATGAAGGGGTGTAGATCAGTTCTCCGAATGAAGGGAGAGCGATCTGCAAACGCTGGAAAACGTCTGATTTTACTACAATGTTGCGAGATGACAGATCGGTTTACTACGCGGAGGAAATGATCGCGGCTTAGTTTGTGGTTCCTCCAGCTCTGGGCCGGTGAATCTGGCGGGAGAACACGGATCCCCAGTGAAGGGCTGACATGGCTGATCTCCTGAGCGTCATAAACTGACCAGAGAGTGTCTGAGATCCTCGGAATGGCGTCTATTCTCTGCCATGAACGGACACCAATGCCGGGAGTTCAAGAGATGCAATGTACCTCTCCTCCATTCATAGAGGAAAAAAACAAGGGGGCGGGGCTGCACAGTGACTGATCACTGCGATAGCCAATCAGAGGCCATCACCGATCATGTGACCTGGAGTCCCGGGTCCTGATCATTAGAACGGGCCCCGGGGCTCTCAGTGACACCGCGGTCTCTGTGCTGGGGGTGCGCAGTGCGGCGCTCTCCCGGCACAAAGACAAGTGCGCACATATGCGGCCCCGCGGATAACGCCCAGTTCTGTGAGGACACACATGTGTGACGTCGGCATCGAGGGGTTAAACCAATAATCTGCATATAGACATAACATGTGATACTTGGATCAGTAAACATACGTGTAGACAGAAAACATCACATGATGACATGAAGTGAAAACTAAACCTGCGTCCCCAAAAATGGAAAAACGGTGACTTGTGTCAGGAGTGACGTGACAGATGATTGGAAGTGTAACAGGAAGGCTGCGTTCACACGAGCGTTGTGCGCGGGCGGCAGAGAGGCGTTTGTAGTGTTTTTACCGCTTCCCAAACGCCTCTGCCAACCCTGCACATTGCAGCACACGGTGCTGTTCTAACGGGAGCGTTTGCGTCGCGGCAAAACGGACGCCTCTGGTCGAGTCGGGAGGCGTTGAAGCCTATTGTCGTCTGTGGTGCGGCTCGCAGCGAAAGGAGGCGAAACTCGGCCAACTTTCCTTTGTGTACTTCTCCGACACGGGTCAGCCATGTCAGTACATCAGAGGGTCCCCTACAGCATGCTGACCCGTGTCGGAGAAGCTGGGATATCTGGATGGGTCATTCTCCGTCCTGCTTGTAAAGGGGATACCACCATCACTGTGTAACCCGAATCATGGATGTGGATGGGTCATTCTCAGTGCTGCTTGTAAAGGGGATACCACCATCACTGTGTAACCCGAATCATGGATGTGGATGGGTCATTCTCCGTCCTGCTTGTAAAGGGGATACCACCATCACTGTGTAACCCGAATCATTGATGTGGATGGGTCATTCTCAGTGCTGCATGTAAAGGGGGATACCACCATCACTGTGTAACCCGAATCATTGATGTGGACGGGTCATTCTCAGTGCTGCATGTAAAGGGGGATACCACCATCACTGTGTAACCCGAATCATTGATGTGGATGGGTCGTATTAATATACCTGAAGGCTCATTGGCCCTTTGGGTCGCTGCGATAAGGTGAGGGGGCAATCCAGCCGTTGGAGGATCCCGATTTTTTTCACTCCCCACCAATATATGTGGTCCCTGGTTTGTAGAGGGCACAGGGGGACCGTCTTCACCAATATATGTGGTCCCTGGTGTGTAGAGGGCACAGGGGGGCCGTCTTCACCAATATATGGGGGTCCCTGGTCTGTAGAGGGCACAGGGGGACCGTCTTCACCAATATATGTGGTCCCTGGTTTGTAGAGGGCGAAGGGGGACCGTCTTCACCAATATATGTGGTCCCTGGTTTGTAGAGGGCACAGGGGGACCGTTTTCACCAATATATGGGGGTCCCTGGTGTGTAGAGGACACAGGGGGACCGTCTTCACCAATATATGGGGGTCCCTGGTGTGTAGAGGGCACAGGGGGACCGTCTTCACCAATATATGTGGTCCCTGGTGTGTAGAGGGCACAGGGGGACCGTCTTCACCAATATATGGGGGTCCCTGGTTTGTAGAGGGCACAGGGGGACCGTCTTCACCAATATATGGGGGTCCCTGGTGTGTAGAGGGCACAGGGGGACCGTCTTCACCAATATATGTGGTCCCTGGTTTGTAGAGGACACAGGGGGACCGTCTTCACCAATATATGTGGTCCCTGGTGTGTAGAGGACACAGGGGGACCGTCTTCACCAATATATGGGGGTCCCCGGTGTGTAGAGGGCACAGGGGGACCGTCTTCACCAATATATGGGGGGTCCCTGGTGTGTAGAGGGCGAAGGGGGACCGTCTTCACCAATATATGGGGGTCCCTGGTTTGTAGAGGGCGAAGGGGGACCGTCTTCACCAATATATGGGGGTCCCTGGTGTGTAGAGGGCACAGGGGGACCGTCTTCACCAATATATGGGGGGTCCCTGGTGTGTAGAGGGCGAAGGGGGACCGTCTTCACCAATATATGGGGGTCCCTGGTTTGTAGAGGGCGAAGGGGGACCGTCTTCACCAATATATGGGGGTCCCTGGTTTGTAGAGGACACAGGGGGACCGTCTTCACCAATATATGTGGTCCCTGGTGTGTAGAGGGCGAAGGGGGACCGTCTTCACCAATATATGGGGGTCCCTGGTGTGTAGAGGGCACAGGGGGACCGTCTTCACCAATATATGGGGGTCCCTGGTGTGTAGAGGGCACAGGGGGACCGTCTTCACCAATATATGGGGGTCCCTGGTTTGTAGAGGGCACAGGGGGACCGTCTTCACCAACATATGGGGGTCCCTGGTTTGTAGAGGACACAGGGGGACCGTCTTCACCAATATATGGGGGTCCCTGGTTTGTAGAGGGCACAGGGGGACCGTCTTCACCAATATATGGGGGTCCCTGGTGTGTAGAGGGCACAGGGGGACCGTCTTCACCAATATATGTGGTCCCTGGTGTGTAGAGGGCACAGGGGGACCGTCTTCACCAATATATGTGGTCCCTGGTTTGTAGAGGGCGAAGGGGGACAGTCTTCACCAATATATGGGGGGTCCCTGGTGTGTAGAGGGCACAGGGGGACCGTCTTCACCAATATATGGGGTCCCTGGTGTGTAGAGGGCACAGGGGGACCGTCTTCACCAATATATGGGGGTCCCTGGTGTGTAGAGGGCACAGGGGGACCGTCTTCACCAATATATGTGGTCCCTGGTTTGTAGAGGGCACAGGGGGACCGTCTTCACCAATATATGGGGGTCCCTGGTCTGTAGAGGGCACAGGGGGACCGTCTTCACCAATATATGGGGGTCCCTGGTGTGTAGAGGACACAGGGGGACCGTCTTCACCAATATATGGGGGTCCCTGGTGTGTAGAGGGCACAGGGGGACCGTCTTCACCAATATATGGGGGTCCCTGGTGTGTAGAGGGCACAGGGGGACCGTCTTCACCAATATATGTGGTCCCTGGTGTGTAGAGGGCACAGGGGGACCGTCTTCACCAATATATCGGGGTCCCTGGTTTGTAGAGGGCACAGGGGGACCGTCTTCACCAATATATGTGGTCCCTGGTGTGTAGAGGGCACAAGGGGACCGTCTTCACCAATATATGGGGGTCCCTGGTTTGTAGAGGGCACAGGGGGACCGTCTTCACCAATATATGGGGGTCCCTGGTGTGTAGAGGGCACAGGGGGACCGTCTTCACCAATATATGGGGGTCCCTGGTTTGTAGAGGGCACAGGGGGACCGTCTTCACCAATATATGGGGGTCCCTGGTTTGTAGAGGGCACAGGGGGACCGTCTTCACCAATATATGGGGGTCCCTGGTTTGTAGAGGACACAGGGGGACCGTCTTCACCAATATATGGGGGTCCCTGGTTTGTAGAGGACACAGGGGGATCGTCTTCACCAATATATGGGGGTCCCTGGTTTGTAGAGGACACAGGGGGACCGTCTTCACCAATATATGGGGGTCCCTGGTGTGTAGAGGGCACAGGGGGACCGTCTTCACCAATATATGGGGGTCCCTGGTGTGTAGAGGGCACAGGGGGACCGTCTTCACCAATATATGTGGTCCCTGGTGTGTAGAGGGCACAGGGGGACCGTCTTCACCAATATATGGGGGTCCCTGGTTTGTAGAGGGCACAGGGGGACCGTCTTCACCAATATATGTGGTCCCTGGTTTGTAGAGGGCACAGGGGGACCGTCTTCACCAATATATGGGGGTCCCTGGTGTGTAGAGGACACAGGGGGACCGTCTTCACCAATATATGTGGTCCCTGGTGTGTAGAGGGCACAGGGGGACCGTCTTCACCAATATATGGGGGTCCCTGGTGTGTAGAGGACACAGGGGGACCGTCTTCACCAATATATGGGGGTCCCCGGTGTGTAGAGGGCACAGGGGGACCGTCTTCACCAATATATGGGGGGTCCCTGGTTTGTAGAGGGCACAGGGGGACCGTCTTCACCAATATATGGGGGTCCCTGGTTTGTAGAGGGCACAGGGGGACCGTCTTCACCAATATATGGGGGGTCCCTGGTCTGTAGAGGGCACAGGGGGACCGTCTTCACCAATATATGGGGGGTCCCTGGTTTGTAGAGGGCACAGGGGGACCGTCTTCACCAATATATGGGGGTCCCTGGTTTGTAGAGGACACAGGGGGACCGTCTTCACCAATATATGGGGGTCCCTGGTTTGTAGAGGACACAGGGGGACCGTCTTCACCAATATATGGGGGTCCCTGGTTTGTAGAGGACACAGGGGGACCGTCTTCACCAATATATGGGGGTCCCTGGTGTGTAGAGGGCACAGGGGGACCGTCTTCACCAATATATGGGGGGTCCCTGGTTTGTAGAGGGCACAGGGGGACCGTCTTCACCAATATATGGGGGTCCCTGGTTTGTAGAGGGCACAGGGGGACCGTCTTCACCAATATATGGGGGTCCCTGGTTTGTAGAGGGCACAGGGGGACCGTCTTCACCAATATATGGGGGTCCCTGGTGTGTAGAGGGCACAGGGGGACCGTCTTCACCAATATATGGGGGGTCCCTGGTGTGTAGAGGGCACAGGGGGACCGTCTTCACCAATACATGGGGGTCCCTGGTTTGTAGAGGGCACAGGGGGACCGTCTTCACCAATATATGGGGGTCCCTGGTTTGTAGAGGGCACAGGGGGACCGTCTTCACCAATATATGGGGGTCCCTGGTGTGTAGAGGGCACAGGGGGACCGTCTTCACCAATATATGGGGGTCCCTGGTGTGTAGAGGGCACAGGGGGACCGTCTTCACCAATATATGGGGGTCCCTGGTTTGTAGAGGGCACAGGGGGACCGTCTTCACCAATATATGGGGGTCCCTGGTTTGTAGAGGGCACAGGGGGACCGTCTTCACCAATATATGGGGGTCCCTGGTTTGTAGAGGGCACAGGGGGACCGTCTTCACCAATATATGGGGGTCCCTGGTGTGTAGAGGGCACAGGGGGACCGTCTTCACCAATATATGGGGGTCCCTGGTGTGTAGAGGGCACAGGGGGACCGTCTTCACTAATATATGGGGGTCCCTGGTTTGTAGAGGGCACAGGGGGACCGTCTTCACCAATATATGTGGTCCCTGGTTTGTAGAGGGCACAGGGGGGACCGTCTTCACCAATATATGTGGTCCCTGGTCTGTAGAGGGCACAGGGGGACCGTCTTCACCAATATATGGGGGTCCCTGGTGTGTAGAGGACACAGGGGGACCGTCTTCACCAATATATGGGGGTCCCCGGTGTGTAGAGGGCACAGGGGGACCGTCTTCACCAATGTATGGGGGGTCCCTGGTTTGTAGAGGGCACAGGGGGACCGTCTTCACCAATATATGGGGGTCCCTGGTTTGTAGAGGGCACAGGGGGACCGTCTTCACCAATATATGGGGGGTCCCTGGTCTGTAGAGGGCACAGGGGGACCGTCTTCACCAATATATGGGGGGTCCCTGGTTTGTAGAGGGCACAGGGGGACCGTCTTCACCAATATATGGGGGTCCCTGGTTTGTAGAGGGCACAGGGGGACCGTCTTCACCAATATATGGGGGGTCCCTGGTCTGTAGAGGGCACAGGGGGACCGTCTTCACCAATATATGGGGGGTCCCTGGTTTGTAGAGGGCACAGGGGGACCGTCTTCACCAATATATGGGGGTCCCTGGTTTGTAGAGGGCACAGGGGGACCGTCTTCACCAATATATGGGGGGTCCCTGGTTTGTAGAGGGCACAGGGGGACCGTCTTCACCAATATATGGGGGTCCCTGGTCTGTAGAGGACACAGGGGGACCGTCTTCACCAATATATGGGGGGTCCCTGGTGTGTAGAGGGCACAGGGGGACCGTCTTCACCAATATATGGGGGGTCCCTGGTGTGTAGAGGGCACAGGGGGACCGTCTTCACCAATATATGGGGGTCCCTGGTCTGTAGAGGGCACAGGGGGACCGTCTTCACCAATATATGGGGGGTCCCTGGTTTGTAGAGGACACAGGGGGACGTTTCCACCATTATATAGGGATGATTTAGTGGCCCCAGTGTCAGCCAGACGCGCTCTTCTCTGTCGGTGATAACTCTGTATTCTGTGGTCACACCTATTGGTCCCAGTCAGGGAGCGTATCACCAGCTAGACGATTGGTTGCCATTTATTTATTTCAGGTACTTCTATAGCGCCGTCAATGTACACAGCGCTTTACATATATATTGTACATTCACATCAGGCCCCGCCCCCGAGGAGCGTACAATCTAAGGTCCCTAACTCACATTCATACATACACATACTAGGGATAATTTAGACCGGAGCCAATTCACCTACCAGCATGTCTTTGGAATGTGGGAGGAAACTGGAGTACCCGGAGGAAACCCACGCAGGCACAGGGAGAACATGCAAACTCCAGGCAGGTGGTGCCAATGCTGGGATTCGAACCAACAACCCGAGTACTGCCAGGCTGGAGTGCTGACCACTCAGCCGCCGTGCTGCCCGTTCATCACATGGATGTGTTAGGAGGTCACGTGGGTTTCATAGGATTTTGCTCTCAGGACTCCTCCTGACATTCACATTCATTGGGCGTTATTGTTACACTTTCTATTGAGGCGCCAATCATCTGTCACTCCTGACCCAAGTCACCGTTTTTCCCTGTTTTTGGGGACGCATGTTTAGTTTTCACTTCTTCATGTCATCATGTGATGTTGTCCACACACGTATGTTTACTGATCCAAGTATCACATGTTATGTCTATATGCAGATTATTGGGTCATGTATATATTTCTGGGTCGTATTTAGTGCATTTAGATACCATTTAGGGAGCGCAGCGCCATTCTCTTCATTCATCGGTCAGGTGATGGTCGCTCCCTACATATATCTCTGTTTAGTACATCATTTGTGTATTTTGAGTAGTTTGGTTGACCTATTATGACCTCTTCATCATTTGTGCTGGAGTGATCATCGCCCTCTACCCCCGGCAACCCCCCCCCCCCCCCACCCCCCCCGATGCCCTTTCTCATCAGTCTCCTGAATGACCAATCTCTGGTGACCTCTCCATTGTTTATACTGGATTCATCATTACCCTCTACCCCCAAGCAGCCCCCCCAGACCCTCTCTTACCAGTTTCCTGAAGGACCAATCTCTGGTGACCTCTCTTCATTGTTCATGTTGGAGCAAGTATTGCCCTTCACCCCGCTACCGAGACCCTTCCTCATCCGTCTCCTGAATGACCAATCTCTGGTGACCTCCATTCATGTTGGAGCGAGTATTGCCCTTCACCCCGCTACCGAGACCCTTCCTCATCCGTCTCCTGAATGACCAATCTCTGGTGACCTCCATTCATGTTGGAGCGAGTATTGCCCTTCACCCCGCTACCGAGACCCTTCCTTATCCATCTCCTGAATGACCAATCTCTGGTGACCTCTTCATTCATGTTGGAGCGAGTATTGCCCTTCACCCCGCTACCGAGACCCTTCCTCATCCGTCTCCTGAATGACCAATCTCTGGTGACCTCCATTCATGTTGGAGCGAGTATTGCCCTTCACCCCGCTACCGAGACCCTTCCTCATCCGTCTCCTGAATGACCAATCTCTGGTGACCTCTCTTCATTCATGTTGGAGCGAGTATTGCCCTTCACCCCGCTACCGAGACCCTTCCTCATCCATCTCCTGAATGACCAATCTCTGGTGACCTCTCTACATTATTCATGTTGGAGCAAGTATTGCCCTTTACCCCCTGAGACCGAGACCCTTCCTTATCCATCTCCTTAATGACCAATCTCTGGTGACCTCTTCATTATTCATGTTGGAGCGAGTATTGCCCTTCACCCTGCTACCGTGACCCTTCCTCATCCGTCTCCTGAATGACCAATCTCTGGTGACCTCTCTTCATTATTCATGTTGGAGCGAGTATTGCCCTTTACCCCCTGAGACCGAGACCCTTCCTTATCCATCTCCTTAATGACCAATCTCTGGTGACCTCTCCATTGTTTATGCTGGATTCATCATTGCCCTCTACCCCCAAGTAACCCCAGACCCTTTCTTACCTGTTTCCTAAACGACCAATCTCAGGTGACCTCTATTTTTCATGTTGGCGCAAGTATTTCCCTCTACCCCTGGGTTATCCCCCAGCACCACCTCTTTTCATTGTTCATACTGGAGTGATCATTGCCCTCTACCCCCCCCCCCCCCTTCCCCCCCTAGACCCTTCCTTACCTGTTTCCTGAATGACCAATCTCTGGTGACCTCTCTACATTGTTCATGTTGGAGCGAGTATTGCCCTTTACCCCGCTACCGAGACCCTTCCTCATCCGTCTCCTGAATGACCAATCTCTGGTGACCTCTCTACATTGTTCATGTTGGAGCGAGTATTGCCCTTTACCCCGCTACCGAGACCCTTCCTCATCCGTCTCCTGAATGACCAATCTCTGGTGACCTCTCTACATTGTTCATGTTGGAGCGAGTATTGCCCTTTACCCCCTGAGACCGAGACCCTTCTTCATCCGTCTCCTGAATGACCAATCTCAGGTTGACCTCTCCATTGATTATGCTGGAGTGATCATTGCCCTCTACCCCCGGGCCACCCACCCCGAGACCCTTTCTTACCCATTTCCTTAATGACCAATCTCAAGTGACCTCTCAATTCATGTTGGAGCAAGCATTGCTCTTTACCCCCTGAGACCGAGACCCTTCCTTATCCATCTCCTTAATGACCAATCTCAGGTGACCTCTCTGCATTGTTTATGCTGAAGTGATCATTGCCCTCTACCCCCGGGCAACCCCCTTTGAGACCCTTCCTTATCCATCTCCTGAATGACCAATCTCAGGTGACCTCTCTTCTCCTTGATGTCATCACTTTTGAGTCGCTAAAGAAGAACCTCACTAAGCTAATGCAGTAAAAAGGTGACAACATCTAGTAAAGGCCATTGATCAGACCTTGTACCACCAACGCCATCCCAGGAGATGGCTTCACAGACTTGGACACACAAGAAGGGTTCCCCTCTAAGACCTATTGGATCGGCTGGTTCGTCAACATTACAGGACAGTAAAATGTGACCACCTACTACTAGCTCTACCATGACCTGGGTGAACGAGGACCTTCAAACATCTCTACGTTTCCTTCTGGAGAGATTTCTGGTTTCCAAGCCCATGAGGCTTTAGTAGAACCAGGTCCTCTCCATTGCCTGTTTGTAATGTGATGTGAATGTACTTCCTGACAGGCATCAATCTCGTTCCAGGTCACGAGAGCGACGATCCCGTTCCAGAGACCGTGGCCGAGGAGGTCGGGAAAGAGATCGACGGAGGTCAAGGGAACGCGAGAGATCGGGCCGTTTCTGAGGAAGAACATTTTAATTCCGTGTTGTGGATGGACGTGGAAGTTTCTGAATGGAGAGGGTGCTCGGCACTCAGACATGGGGAAGGGGGGGAGGGCTTTTTCATTGTATTTTTTTTTATGCTGGGATTCCAATTAAACATTTGTAGTGATGGAGTAATAGCCTTGCTTCCTGGTGTGACATTTCTAAGAACATAGTCCTGCCTCCATCTTGTACCCGATGTCAGATGAGATTTGTTTGGTCCTTGTCCCATACGTGATGTCATATATGTATGATTGTAGTCCTGTCCTCATCCTCTGTACCCGACGTCAGACCCCAGTTCTATCCTCACCCTGTACCTGATGTCAGACCCTACTCCTGTCCTCATCCCCCCCGACGTCAGACCCCAGTCCTGTCCCCATCCCCCCCGTACCTGACGACAGACCCCAGTCCTGTCCTCATCCCCGATGTCAGACCCCAGTCCTGTCCTCATCCCCCCCTGTACCCGATGTCAGACCCTGGTCCTGTCCTCGCCCCCCCCCCCCATCCCCGATGTCAGGCCCCGGTCCTGTCCTCATCCCCGATGTCAAGCCCCGGTCCTGTCCTCATCCCCGATGTCAGGCCCCGGTCCTGTCCTCATCCCCGATGTCAGGCCCCGGTCCTGTCCTCATCCCCGATGTCAGGCCCCGGTCCTGTCCTCATCCCCGATGTCAGGCCCCGGTCCTGTCCTCATCCCCGATGTCAGGCCCCGGTCCTGTCCTCATCCCCGATGTCAGGCCCCGGTCCTGTCCTCATCCCCGATGTCAGGCCCCGGTCCTGTCCTCATCCCCGATGTCAGGCCCCGGTCCTGTCCTCATCCCCGATGTCAGGCCCCGGTCCTGTCCTCATCCCCGATGTCAGGCCCCGGTCCTGTCCTCATCCCCGATGTCAGGCCCCGGTCCTGTCCTCATCCCCGATGTCAGGCCCCGGTCCTGTCCTCATCCCCGATGTCAGGCCCCGGTCCTGTCCTCATCCCCGATGTCAGGCCCCGGTCCTGTCCTCATCCCCGATGTCAGGCCCCGGTCCTGTCCTCATCCCCGATGTCAGGCCCCGGTCCTGTCCTCATCCCCCCCGTAACCCGATGTCAGACCCTATTCCTGTGTTCGTTCCCTCCCCCGTAACCCGATGTCAGACCCTATTCCTGTGTTCGTTCCCTCCCCCCCGTAACCCGATGTCAGACCCTATTCCTGTGTTCGTTCCCTCCCCCCCGTAACCCGGTCAGACCCTATTCCTGTGTTCGTTCCCTCCCCCCCCGTAACCCGATGTCAGACCCTAGTCCTGTGTTCATTCCCTCCCCCCCCGTAACCCGATGTCAGACCCTAGTCCTGTGTTCATTCCCTCCCCCCCCGTAACCCGATGTCAGACCCTAGTCCTGTGTTCATTCCCTCCCCCCCCGTAACCCGATGTCAGACCCTAGTCCTGTGTTCATTCCCTCCCCCCCGTAACCCGATGTCAGACCCTAGTCCTGTCCTCAGTCCCATACCTGAATTACAAAATGGAAAGCTAATGACCACCTGCGGGTACGTGTGTTTGGGGGGGATCTTTAGTTCTGTCATTGAAGGACACAGCTTAATTCATCCTGGGCGTTTTTGATGACGCCACCTATAGGAGGTTGCTAGGTGCAACTAAAATTAAAACCGCATCTGCTGATCTTCTGCAAATGTTCGTGTGGGGAAATCAGCTTTATATCTTGACCTATTAAGTTTCAGTGTCGTCTCCATGAGTAGGACATTAGGTACAAACAAAAAGCAGCCCATGCTGAATGCTGAACCCCCATCTATAACACACAGCTCAGTTTTTGGCTAGCACCGAGTCAGGAATTTAATGCTAGTCTTTTTTTCAGCTCTGTCTTTGATGGGATACCCGGGGACTTGGTTTTTCTAGCACCCAGATTCAATTGGAAGGTACCCAGGTTCATGGCTAGAACAGAGGACCCATGGACAGATGTGCTGGTGGCACTGTGGGACATGCACTCTTTATTTTTTTGTTGTTTGCCTTTCCCCTCTGAACTGTTGCCATGTATTGCACATAATAGAGCTGGAGAACATCCTGGTAATCCTAGTAGTCTTGGGGTGGCATCTCCGGGCCTTACACGTCTGGTTGCAGATGTCCCTTGATGCCTTCTTGTGTCCAGATCAGGGCACCCACCCTGCTTTACAGCTTGTTGAGGGCTTGGTCTTAAAGGACAATCATGTAAGTCCACTTCCCAGTTTATTATTGGACCTGGAAGGCCTATATTGCTTTGTGTGAATCCTTGGGGTTGCACCTTATGAAAATATTCGGATGTTGGTCTTCCTCCACTGGAGAGTGGACTAGCAGCTGGCCCTGTGTACACCTTTTGGCTGTTCTTTCAACGCCCATTGACTGCTTACCGCCTGGTTTGTACTTTCATACAGGTTGTTACCCGGGTTGTTCCATCGATGTTGACTCCATGGGACCAGAGCTTTGGTTCTGTTGACTCTTCAAAAGCCTCCATTTGAGAACATTGGGAAATCCCGCTCCTGACCTCTTCTCAGGTGTCCTTCCTGGAGGCTATCACTTCAGCTCGCAGGTTGTCTGAACTAGTGCATGCTGTCCTATGAGTTTTGGTGCTGCATTAGATAAGTCTTTCTTTGCCCTTGCCTTTTTTTTTTTTTTTTACCAAAGTTGGTGTTGGCCTTTTTTTTAAGTGAAGACATCGTCTTGTCTTCCTTTTTGCCTCAATCCTTCCCATCCTCAGGAAGTGGCCCTCTATTATCTAGATCTGATTATGGTCTACCTGAATGCTACCATTAGTGGCCCAAAAATGACGCAAGCTTGAATGTACGTCTAGCAGATCCAACAGAAAATCGGTGGACGGTGAGGCAGCCCCTTCCTAGGACTATCGTTGACTAGAAAGGGTCGTTCTAGTCAACGATAGGCCTAGGAAGGGGCTGCCTCACCGTCCACCGATTTTCTGTTGGATCTGCTAGACGTAGATTCAAGCTTACATTATTTTGGGCCGCTAATCCCTTTTTCTACATTCATTGAAGGGCACAGCACCCAACCGCCCTTTTGTGTGGCTACTAACTGAGCTGTGTGTTGCAGATGCAGGGGTTTTGGCCTCCAGGAGGGGCTGACCCTTGGGCCTCTTTTGTTTTTTTCCAAAGTCCTATAACACCATTGGTCAAGATCTAAAGATCCAGCTGTGAACTCAAAAGGATTTTGATAAATATCACTTTAATTTTCTAGTCAATTCAGGCACTTGGGAAATCTTCGACTGTTGGGGTTATTCTGCTGCCTACAGGAGGACTAGACACAAAATTTTCAAACCATTGTGGGTATTCCTGGTATAGTCCCTCCTATTCACAGTGCACTCTATTGTTTTTGCTAGTGTCCCAAGAGGATGGATGTCTAATCTTCAGTTCTGCTAAGGGATGTCTAACCATTTTTGTTAGCCATAATTTTTTTTTTTTCAACCAAGAATTCTTGCTGTCATTGCTGCTTGAGCTTGTGTCTGTATTCAGCTATCTGGATTGGCTTGGCCTTGGTACCAGCATTGGCGGCTGTAACCAAACCTCCTTGAACTGGACAATTGCATGGCTAGCCTGGAATGAGGCCTCCAGGCACTGGACCCTGCAGTGCAACACTTTCCAGACCTTGGTGTCCTAGTTGGTTAGCCCTTTCCAGATCCAGAGCTGTGGCACGGCCCCAGGTGTGACTCTGCTAACCAAACCTCCTTGAACTGGACGATTGCATGGCTACCCTGGAATGAGGCCTCCAGGCATTGGACCCTGCAGTGTGACACTTTCCAGACCTTGGTGTCCTAGTTGGTTAGCCCTTTCCAGGTCCAGAGCCATGGCACAGCCCTAGGTGTGACTCTGCTAACCGAACCTCCTTGAACTGGCCGATTGCAGGGCTAGCCTGAAATGAGGCCTCCAGGCACTGGACCCTGCACTGTGACACTTTCCAGACCTTGGTGTCCTAGTTGGTTAGCCCTTTCCAGAGCCGTGGCACAGTCCCAGGTGTGACTCTGCTAACCGAACCTCCTTGAACTGGCCGATTGCATGGCTACCCTGGAATGAGGCCTCCAGGCACTGGACCCTGCAGTGCAACACTTTCCAGACCTTGGTGTCCTAGTTCGTTAGCCCTTTCCAGGTCCAGAGCCGTGGCACAGTCCCAGGTGTGACTCTGCTAACCGAACCTCCTTGAACTGGCCGATTGCATGGCTACCCTGGAATGAGGCCTCCAGGCACTGGACCCTGCAGTGCAACACTTTCCAGACCTTGGTGTCCTAGTTCGTTAGCCCTTTCCAGGTCCAGAGCCGTGGCACAGTCCCAGGTGTGACTCTGCTAACCGAACCTCCTTGAACTGGATGATTGTATGGCTACCCTGGAATGAGGCCTACAGGCACTGGACCCTGCAGTGTGACACTTTCCAGGCCTTGGTGTTCTAGTTTGTTAGCCCTCTCCAGGCCCAGAGCTGTGGCACAGCCCCAGGTGTGACTCTGCAGGCCCCTTTGTAAATATGGAATTCAGGCTCATCAGGAGCTACCAAGTTATGGGGACTGTTAGGCACTGTTTAAAATCTCTCCTTTTTGATGGCTTTACACAGACTGAAGGTTAACGTGAGGGACCTTTGGCTGCCTGACCCTACTCTTTGCTACTTGGCGGTCACGAAGTCCACTCTCATGGGTTGAGCTACTTTGGGTTTCACAGTGGGGTGCAACATGTCCAATCCTAGACAATCCAGCTGTACGTGTTGGTTCCAGCTCACTCTCTGCTAGGTGTGTAACTGGTGGACTGAAATGTTTCCTTCTGCTGGAGTCTACCATCAGCAGAGCCTTGCTCAGCTCTGTCCAGCATGGTGTCAGGAAAGTCATGTTCAAGGCCGTGCTTAAAGAAATGCATGTGCCTGCAGAACAGTCCATAGAACCATGCACAGCAATAGGACCCCACATGTATACGTACGAGCACATGTGCATACAGTGTTTGTGAGCATGCTTGTTTTGATGGATTTTTGTGCCTGGTGGCCTATTTAAAGGCTTACAAGACTCGCATTCATTATTGGGTGGTTGTCTTCTCCTGCTTGTGACCTGTTTCTATGCTCATCTGTATCCTGACTTGGATTGCTCTTCCTGTTTGTTGCTGACTCTGGCCTACAACCTGACCTCGCTTCCTGCCTGCTGTTCTGGTACATCTCCTGCTTGCTTGCTGCTGGCCTGGCTCTGCTTTTAGTTTCTGACTTTGCACGCCTGCTGCCTGGTTGCTGCTGACCTCTGCCCGTCTAACCACGCATCTGAGATCCAGCATCTTCCTAGTGCCAGTTGGCCTGCTGCAGCTGCTGCTTCCAGGATACTCTGAAATGGTTCTCCTACAGGCACCTGTGCCCTGTTGGACCCTGTCATCCCCAGGGGATGCAGTGCAAGAGGTGTAAGGGCAGTCATCTTGTCCTCAAACCACTATGTGACACATGACCATCTCTGGGGCTTTATCCTGGGGAGATCCCACCTCCGTCATGCAGGATTTTTAGGCCAGCTACCATATTCGATTGCTGACTCGAGTGCAACTTCTGAGCCTACCCCTGCAGAATTCTTATCTGACTGGTCTACAACATCTGAGCCTTTGGCCGGAAAGCCTGTAGTGGGCTACAGATATCACACGGTATGGGGATGCTGTGAATGGCCCTGTACCATGTGATCACTGTGATCGATCAAAGATCACAATAGCTAAGAAGCTGTCATGAGTGAAGGGAGGGGTTGATGGCCTAAGATTATGCAGGAGGTACATTAGTCTGGAGAAGCTTTAGAGAACAAAGAGGAAGAGAGAGAGAAGGAAGGAGGTGAGAAAAAGAGAACGGAAGAGATTCACTTTGTGACTTATAATGTTAGAGGTTTAAATAGTCCCGGGAAGAGATGTAGGATACTTAAGAACTTCAGCACAGACTCTCCTCAGTGGTGTTCCTACAAGAGACACATTTAGTCCAAGAAAATAATGTGAAGCTACAATCCAGATATTATCCAGATTCCCCAATTAAACGTGCCAAGGGAGTGGCAATAGGATTCGCGAAAAACAAGGTTTAAGTTGGAGGAGAGATTGGTAGATCCGGAAGGAAGATTCCTGTTCTTGAAAGGAAGACTACAGGAAATAGAATGCACATTAGCAAATATTTATTGCCCGAATAAGAAACCAGAGGTGTTTCTGAAAAAATGTTCTGAGGAAATTAATGGATTTTAAAAAAGGTAATTTGATTGTGGCTGGAGATTTCAACTTTTGTATGGATCCACAGATGGACGTGGCTTCTCCGGTGCAAAGAGATGGCAGTAGGTCTTTGAAAAAGTTGAAAAAAAAATGTTATTTCGATCCCAACTTGTAGATATCTGGAGAATTAAGCACATGAAGGATAGAGATTATATATTTTACTCTGCTGCACACGAGATGTATTCAAGATTGGATTACATAATGTTGGACCACAGACGTATTGGGGTTTATTTACTAAAGCTGGAGAGTCCAAAATCAGACTCCCTTCTGCATAGAAACCAATCAGCTTCTAACCTCAGCTTGTTCAATGAAGCTTTGGCAATGAAACCTGGAAGCTGATTGGTTTCTATGCAGAAGGGAGTCTGATTTTGGACTCTCCAGCTTTAGTAAATAAACCCCATTGAGTCTCTGGTCAAAGTAAATATGGAAGCCATGTCGATTTCCGATCATGCTCCCGTCACAATGCAATTACTATGGGGAAATGAGCAGAGGGGAGGAAAAGTATGGAGGCTAAACGAGACACTTCTCCAGGAGCAAGAGACGGATCAGAAAGTGAAGAAGGAAATTCAGCAATTTTTTTGAGGAAAATGATTCTGAAGAAGTGTCGGTAGCTACGGTGTGGGAAGCTCATAAGGCCTATATCGGAGGAATACTAATGGCGATAGGAGCAAAGAGAGGGAAAGAAGAGAAAAAATAAATACGCTTTTTAGTGAACTCTGTGATTTAGAGCAAATACACAAAAATAAAGTAACAAAAGAGATTATGCAGAAGATAATAAATAAAAAAAGAATTAAATAATTTCCTGGAAGAAGATAAGAGGAGAGTGTATACCAAAATAACAACTTAGAGATATAGATGGGGGGATAGACCAGGAAAGTATTTAATGAGGGCTCAGAGGAAGAAAAAAATCTAGGAATGATATAGAGAAAATAAAAGATAATAAAGAAGAATTAGTATATTCAACTTAAGATATAGTAAAAGTTTTTAAAGAATATTATAATAGGTTATACAATATTGAGCCTCAGGGTACCAAAAGAGAAGATGAAGCAAAAAAAAAAAAACAGAAAGAAGATGGGTATATATAAAAAAAAGGAGGAATTGCTGAAACTAAGTGAAGAACTAAAATCCCTTGAAACCTCAATAACACAGGAGGAAATACATCTTGCATTAAAAAGTACTGCTGCTGGGAAAAGTCCAGGACCCGATGGATATACAGTGAGATATAAAAAAATATGAAGAAATATTACTGCCTAAATTGAGGATATACAGGTGCAACTGGAAAAATGAGAATCTGGTGCATTCATTCATTCATTCATTGATTTCAGTGCAGCAACTTAAAAGGTGAAACTAATATATGAGACTCATTCCATGCAAAGCAAGATAGTTCCAGCCGTGATTTGTCATCATTGTGATGATTATGGCTTACAGCTCATGAAAACCCCAAATCCACAATCTCAGAAAATGAGAATATTGTGAAAAGGTGGAATAATCTCGGCTCAAAGTATCCCACTCTAATCAGCTCATTCAGCCATAACACCCGCAAAGGGTTCCTGAGCCTTTAAATGGTCTCTCAGTCTGGTTCAGTAGGAATCACAATCATGGGAAAGACTGCTGACCTGACACCATCACTGACACCCTCCATAAGGAGGGAAAGCCTCAAAAGGCAATTGCAGAAGAAGTTGGATGTTCCCAAAGTGCTGCATCAAAGCCCATTAATAGAAAGTTATGTGGAAGGGAAAAGTGTGGAAGAAAAAGGTGCACAAGCAGCAGGGATGACCGCAGCCTGGAGAGGATTGTCAGGAAAAGGCCATTCAAAAGTGTTGGGGACAAGGAGTGGACTGAGGCTGGAGTCAGTGCATCAAGAGCCACCACACACAGACGGATCCTGGACATGGGCTTCAAATGTCGTATTCCTCTTGTCAATATAAAAGGAATTTGGGTAGGAGAAATAGAGCATAAGGTGGCAGTTTAGGCAGACGACATGTTTTATGTAGGAAATCCAAGGATAACACTGCCAAACTTAATGAAACCTTTAAAAAAATACAGAGAGATGTCAAATTTAAAAATCAATCCAACTAAAACAGAGATTTGAAATATAAACCTTCTACAGGCAAAAAAAAAAAAGTTACAGGAGGAATTCCCCGTCTGGAGAGAAAGAGAATTAAAATATTTTGGTATAAAATTAACTGTATAAATTAAGAATTTATACAGATTAAACTATATTCTACTATTAAATGAGATTAAATGAAATTAACCCCCCAAGAGAGATCCTGAGGCTCGGGGTAAAGTTTCAGCACCACAAGCGGCAACCCCCCCCCCTCCGAGCTACACTCGGGAATAGCCTTCGGCGCTGATCCGAGATCTGTTCACTTACCTTGTCCTGCGCTCCCGCGATGTCCCCCCTGCAGTGTCCCCAGCAATGTCCTCCGGCCGATTCCGGCATCTGTCCTCCGGGTTCCGGTCCCTGCGACGTCGGGACGTACGGGGGAAGGAACTGGCGGGATGTTTGAAAATGACAAAAAGTGACATTCACTAAATACACTAAAATCACATCGTTAACATTCCTGTATCAAACCATTTCACATACATTGTGTCCCGAGTGCTTTGTCCGGCGCCCTGCCTGCATTGTTACCGCCCTTTCTGCCTGGAAACTGAGAAACGTCCATGGCGTCCAAAAAGCGTCCCTTTAGGTCAGACGCGGTTTTAGACCGGCTAGAGAACAGCGATAGTAAATCAGAACCACTTGCAGAATTGAGTGATAATGATTGGTGGGGGAAATTCCTCATCAGACACTGAAAACGATTCTGCGACTGAGCTCAGCGATGTGCCAACTTGGCGCTCTATTTCACATTTCAGTGTTTTTGGTGATTATATTATTGAATTACATTTATTATTATATTTATGATTATTTATTAAATTATAATTTATGATTTCGTGTTTCACATTTTATCCTCCCCGGGATGTTTACTAGACTCTTGTCCGGACAGATTTCAGGGAGTTATTCCTAAAAATTACAGCCTACAATAAAAAAAATACATATTTCCATGCAAAAAAATGTACCGCTTTGAGCACAGAAATCCTGACATCATCAGACCGCCAGGGAGGTTAAGGATGAAATAAAGAAACTAGGATGGGGATTTCAGTCATGGGTTGGATGGATAAACCTGATAAAATGGTAATTGTTCCAAAAATTCTATACAAATTTCAAATAATACCAATTACCCCCTTCCTGCCTACCGGGCACTTCTACCCCCTTCCTGCCTACCGGGCACTTCTACCCCCTTCCTGCCTACCGGGCACTTCTACCCCCTTCCTGCCTACAGGACACTTCTACCCCCTTCCTGCCTACAGGACACTTCTACCCCCTTCCCGCCTACCAGACACTTCTACCCCCTTCCCGCCTACCGGGCACTTCTACCCCCTTCCCGCCTACAGGACACTTCTACCCCCTTCCCGCCTACCGGGCACTTCTACCCCCTTCCTGCCTACAGGGCACTTCTACCCCCTTCCTGCCCACCGGGCACTTCTACCCCCTTCCTGCCCACCGGGCGCTTCTACCCCCTTCCTGCCTGCAGGGCGCTTCTACCCCCTTCCTGCCTACAGGGCACTTCTACCCCCTTCCTGCCCACCGGGCACTTCTACCCCCTTCCTGCCTACAGGACACTTCTACCCCCTTCCTGCCTACCGGGCACTTCTACCCCCTTCCTGCCTACAGGGCACTTCTACCCCCTTCCTGCCTACAGGACACTTCTACCCCCTTCCTGCCTACCGGGCACTTCTACCCCCTTCCTGCCTACAGGACACTTCTACCCCCTTCCTGCCTACAGGACACTTCTACCCCCTTCCTGCCTACAGGGCACTTCTACCCCCTTCCTGCCTACAGGACACTTCTACCCCCTTCCTGCCTACAGGGCACTTCTACCCCCTTCCTGCCTACCGGACACTTCTACCCCCTTCCTGCCTACCGGACACTTCTACCCCCTTCCTGCCTACCGGACACTTCTACCCCCTTCCTGCCCAGGCCAATTTCCAGCTTTCAGCGCTGTCACACTTTGACAATTGAGCAGTCATGCAACACTGTACCCATATGAGATTTTTATCATTTTTTTGTGACAGAGCTTTATTTTGGTGGTATTTAATCACCTCGGGGATTTTTATTTTTTCTTAAACAAACTAAAAACCACTGAAAATTTTGAGAAAAAAAGTTTTTTCTTAGTTTCTGTTATACAATTTTGTAAATAAGTGATTTTTTTCCTTCAGTGATGTGCGCTGATGAGGCTGCAGTAATGGGCACTGTTAGGTGGGTGGCACTGATGGGCACTAATGAGGAGGCACTGATATATGGCACTGATAGGTGGGTGGCACTGATGGGCATCACTGATGGGCACTGATATATGGCACTGATAGGTGGGTGGCACTGATGGGCACTGATAGGTGGCACTGATAGGCATCACTGATGGGCACTAATGAGGAGGCACTGATATATGGCACTGATAGGTGGGTGGCACTGATGGGCACTGATAGGCATCACTGATGGGCACTAATGAGGAGGCACTGATATATGGCACTGATAGGTGGGTGGCACTGATGGGCACTGATAGGCGGCACTGATGGGCACTAAAAGGCAGCACTCATATATGGCACTGATAGGTGGGAATGATGGTTGCTCTTGTCCCCATAACATTTTTATCCACGATAGATCTGTACAGATGTTCCACCATCATGACGATTGATCTGAGCCTGCAAACCTTGAAGTTCCACGTCCCTCACACAAATCTTCATGATGGTGGGACATCTGTACACATCTATCGTGGAAACCCTCATTAAAGATGTTATGGGGGACAAGAGCAACCATCTTCCCCAACAGAGGAATCCCAGGGCTTAGTCTGGGAAGGATCGCTCCTCTGAAAGCCAAGAAGAGTCATTTCCGTTATCGCCAATCCTCAGCCTCCAAAGCCAAACCCAAGTCTGAGTCTGCAAACCTCGGAGTTCCACGTCCCTCAAACAGATAAATTATTATTATAGAGGATTTATATGGCGGCAGAAGGTTTGCTCAGCGCTGTACAGTTGTGGCCAAAATTATTCAACCCCCAATGCTGTAAAGGGGTTTAGGGACTATAGTGTACATTTGGAATTGTATTCAGAATCAAATCCTACAAGGACGTTGTAACTACCCAAATGCAACTAAAATGACATCAATTGTTTATGTAATACAGTAGTAAATGGTTCTTATGTGGTTTCTTCATTGCCACAATTATTCAACCCCTTAAAGACTACCACTCTGAAGAACAGAGGTTCATACAGGTGCTTTCCATCAGGTATTGAAAACACCTGTGGATGTCACCGAGCAGCAATCAAGCATAATAAGCACCAATTAGGCAGCTTTAAAATGACTGTGATACTCAGCTCCTTCTAGACATTTACTGGTGTGGTTACAAACATGGTGAAGGCAAGAGAATGGTCCAGGAAGACAAGAGAAGAGGTGATTTCTCTTCACAGGAAGGGCAATGGCTATAAGAAGATTGCAAAGATGTTAAACATACCAAGAGACACCTTAGGAAGCATCATTCGCAAATTCAAGGCAAAGGGCACTGTTGAAACGCTACCTGGTCGTGGCAGAAAGAAGATGCTGACTTCGACTGCTGTGCGCTACCTGAAGCGTAGAGTGGAGAGAAGTCCCCGTGTGACTGCTGAGGAACTGAGAAAAGATTTGTCAGATGTGGGTACAGAAGTTTCAGCCCAGACAATAAGACGCACACTGCGTAATGAAGGCCTCCGTGCCAGAACTCCCAGGCGTACCCCCTTGCTGTCTCCAAAGAATAAGAAGAGTCGACTGCAGTATGCCAAAAGCCATGTGGACAAACCACAAAAGTTGTGGGATAGTGTTCTGTGGACTGATGAAACAAAATTAGAACTGTTTGGGCCCATGGATCAACGCTATGTTTGGAGGAGGAAGAACAAGGCCTATGATGAAAAGAACACCTTGCCTACTGTGAAGCATGGTGGAGGGTCAATCATGCTTTGGGGCTGTTTTGCTTCTGCAGGTACAGGGAAGCTTCAGCGTGTGCAAGGTACCATGAATTCTCTTCAGTACCAGGAGATATTGGATGGAAACGTGATGCAGTCCGTCACACACCTGAGGCTTGGGAGACGTTGGACCTTTCAACAGGACAATGATCCCAAGCATACCTCCAAGTCCACTAGAGCATGGTTGCAGAGGAAAGGCTGGAACATTTTGGAGTGGCCATCGCAGTCACCAGACTTAAATCCGATTGAGAACCTCTGGTGGGACTTAAAGAAAGCAGTTGCAGTGCGCAAGCCTAAGAATGTGACTGAACTGGAGGCCTTTGCCCATGAAGAATGGGCGAAGATACCCGTAGATCGCTGCAAGACACTTGTGTCAAGCTATGCTTCACGTTTAAAAGCTGTTATAACTGTAAAAGGATGCTGTACTAAGTACTAAGATTGAATGTCACTTGGGGGTTGAATAAAACTGATAATGCTGTGAGCACAGAAAAGACATTTGTGGTTATTTCATTATAACTGTTATGTTATATTTGTCTGACCTACAAGTGCCTCTTTAATGTAAATGTAAGCAAGATGACTGAATGATCAAAAGCAATGTCAAACTGGCCAAAACACTCAATTTCAGTGGGGGTTGAATAATTTTGGCCACAACTGTACATTATAGTGGGGGCAGGACATGAGACAATACAGTAACAATACAATACACGAGGGGGGGGAGGGCCCTGATCCTGGGAGCTTACAATCTAGGAGGGAGGGGATGGTGGTACAGGAGGAAGTGGCTGTGGGAGATGGGGTGGTAGGAGGAGTGGAGGAGATCGGCTGTTAGGTGAGGGTGGGGTAGGCTTCCCTGAAGAGGAGGGTTTTCAGGGTGCGCCTGAAGGTGAGGAGGGAAGGTGACAGTCTGATGGATTGGGGTAGGGAGTTCCAGAGGATGGGGGAAGTCCTGCAGTCGGGCATGGGAGGAGGAGACCAGGGAGCTGGAGAGTAGGAGGTCCTGTGAGGAGCGAAGAGTGCAGGTTGGGTGGTATTTGGGTATCAGGTCGGTGAGGTAGTTTGGGGCGGAGTTATGAATGGCTTTATATGTCAGTGTTTGTAGTTTGAATTTAATACGTTGGGCAATCGGGAGCCAGTGGAGGGAATGACAGAGGGGGGTGGAGGACACTGAGTGGAGGCCAGTGGAGGGAATGACAGAGAAGGGTGGAGGACACAATGGAGGCCAGTAGAGGGAATGACAGAGGGGGTGGAGGGATTGGCAGAGGGGGGTGGAGGACACTGAGTGGAGGCCAGTGGAGGGAATGACAGGGGGGTGGAGGACACAATGGAGGCCAGTAGAGGGAATGACAGAGGGGGTGGAGGGATTGGCAGAGGGGGTGGAGGACACTGAGTGGAGGCCAGTGGAGGGAATGACAGGGGGGTGGAGGACACTGAGTGGAGGCCAGTGGAGGGATTGGCAGAGGGGGTGGAGGACACTGAGTGGAGGCCAGTGGAGGGAATGACAGGGGGTGGAGGACACTGAGTGGAGGCCAGTGGAGAGATTGGCAGAGGGGGGTGGAGGACACTGAGTGGAGGCCAGTGGAGGGAATGACGGGGGTGGAGGACACTGAGTGGAGGGAATGACGGGGGTGGAGGACACTGAGTGGAGGCCAGTTGAGAGAATGACAGGGGGGTGGAGGACACTGAGTGGAGGCCAGTGGAGGTATTGGCAGAGGGGGGAGGAGGTCGGTTTTGGAGAGGTTCAGTTTGAGGAAATGGAGTGACATCCAGTCTGAGATGTCGCTCAGTAGGTGAGTGATTCGGGCGGAGACCGAGGGGGTGAGGTGGGGGGTGGAGAGGTAAACTTGCGTGTCATTGGCATAGAGGTGATAGTTGAAGCCGTGAGAGTGTATGAGTTGGCCAAGGGAGGAGGTGTAGATGGAGAAGAGAAGGGGCCCGAGGACAGAGCCTTGAGGGACCCCAACAGAGAGGGGGAGGTGGCACCGTTGTAGGAAACGCTGAAGGAGCATTGGGATAGATAGGAGAACCAGGAGAGGGCGGAATCTCTGAGGCCGAGGGAGAGTAGTTTATTAAGGAGGAGGGGGTGGTGGACTGTGTGGAAGGCCGCAGAGAGGTCCAGGAGAAGGACGACTGAGTAGTCGCCATTAGCTTTGGCGGTTAGCAGGTCATTGGTGATTTTGAGGAGGGAGGTTTCGGTGGAGTGTAGGGAGGTTTCGGTGGAGCGTAGGGCGGTTTCGGTGGAGCGTAGGGAGGTTTCGGTGGAGTGTAGGGAGGTTTCGGTGGAGTGTAGGGCGGTTTCAGTGGAGTGTAGGGGACGGAAGCCGGACTGTAGGAGATCGAGGAGGTTGTTGTCAGTGAGGGAGGAGCTCAGGTGATTGTAGGCTAAGCGCTCAAGGAGTTTGGAAGTGAATGGCAGCAGGGAGATGGGTCTGAGGTTGTTCGGGTCATTGGGGTCCAGGGAGGGCTTTTTGAGTATGGGGGTGATGTGGGCATGCTTTAGGGGGGAGGGGAATGCGCCAGTAGAGAGGGAGACATTGAAGATGTGGGTGAGGGAGCGTAGAATGGAGGAGGGTGACCGGAGGAGTTGTGTGGGGACAGGGGGCAAGTGGTGAGGTGGGCTTCTGAGAAGACCTTAGTGACCTCTTCAGTGGTAGCAAAACTGAAGGAACGGAGTGTTGGGGAGGTTATAGTGCGCGGACGTTGGGTGTGGTGGGGGTCAGGGCAGTTGTGAGGTCAGAGGAGGGGAGAGTTGATGGGGTTATAGTGGGAGGGAGGCTAGGTGGGGAGGTAGGTGGAGCATTGGTGATGTCCTTACGGATTGCATCAATCTTGTTTTGGAAGTGGTTGGCAATCTCGTGGGCAGTGAGTGAGGTGCTGGGTGGGGGTGGGGGGGAGTAGGGAGATGAAGGTGGAGAAGAGTCGGCGAGGGTTGGAGGAGAGGGTGTTGATGAGGGTCAGGAAGTAGGTTTGTTTGGCGGTGTGGAGGGAGGAGGTGTAGGTGAGGAAGGTGGATTTGCAGAGGGAGAACACTCGAGGGGATCTGGTTTTGCTCCACAATCGCTCCAGCGTGTGACTGCGTCATGTAAGATGTTTAGTGTGGTCAGTCTGCCAGGGTTGGAGTGGTCGGGTCTGATGCTACGTGTGGTTAGGGGTGCTAAGGAGTCTAAGGCAGCTGACAGCGAGTCGTTGTACATAGTAGTGGCCAGGTCAGGGCAGGACAGGGGAAGGATTCTGTCATACAGACGATCATCTGCAGAGTGGAGGGGGGCCGGTTCAGGATGAGGCGGCACCTTCACATTCCAAAGTAGAGATGTCTGGACACTTTGAACAACGAGCACCTTAGATTTTTGTGTGCTGGAGCTGGTTTCCAGGGGGCACAAGTGTGAATGGGCTCTTCCAGGTCATTCATATCTGGGTGAAATGCTCTCTGGGCTCTTCCAGGTCATTCGTATGTGGGTGGCTCTCTGGGCTCTTCCAGGCCATTCGTATGTGGGTGGAATGCTCTATGGGCTCTTCCAGGTCATTCGTATCTGGGTGGAATGCTCTATGGGCTCTTCCAGGTCATTCGTATCTGGGTGGCTCTCTGGGCTCTTCCAGGTCATTCGTATCTGGGTGGAATGCTCTATGGGCTCTTCCAGGTCATTCGTATCTGGGTGGAATGCTCTATGGGCTCTTCCAGGTCATTCGTATCTGGGTGGAATGCTTTATGGGCTCTTCCAGGTCATTCGTATCTGGGTGGAATGCTCTATGGGCTCTTCCAGGTCATTCGTATCTGGGTGGAATGCTCTATGGGCTCTTCCAGGTCATTCGTATCTGGGTGGAATGCTCTATGGGCTCTTCCAGGTCATTCGTATCTGGGTGGAATGCTCTATGGGCTCTTCCAGGTCATTCGTATCTGGGTGCAATATTCTCTATGGGGTCTTCTAGATCATTTGTATCTGGTGAAATGAATAACCTGGAAGAGCCCATAGAGCATTCCACCCAGATATGAATGACTTGGAAGAGCCCATAGAGCATTCCACCCAGATATGAATGACCTGGAAGAGCCCATAGAGCATATCTGGGTGGAATGCTCTATGGCAGGGGCGGACTGACCATTTGGAAACACGGGCACTGCCCGAGGTCAGTAGGGGGCCCTATGAGATGCCCCTGGTACCTTTTTCATAGGCTTTTTTGAGTTTGGGCAAGGACACAGGGGCCCCATGATCCCTTATTGCCCGGGGACCCCAAGGGTTTCTCAGTCCGCCCCTGCTCTATGTGCTCTTCCAGGTCATTCATATCTGGGTGGAATGCTTTATGGGCTCTTCCAGGTCATTCATATCTGGGTGGAATCCTCCATGGGCTCTTCCAGGCAGGGGTGGACTGACAACTCATGGGGCCCCTGGGCAATTGGGGATCATGGGGCCCCTGTGTCCTCGCCCACACTCAAATCACACCCAAAAAAGCCTATGAAAGGTACCAGGGACATCTCATGGGGCCCCCTACTGACCCCGGGCCCTCGGGCAGTGCCCGCGTTTCCAAATGGTCAGTCCGCCCCTGCTTCCAGGTCATTCAGATCTTCTGTTTCGAGGAACGTTTCCTGGTTGATGGCTTTCTTGGCCACGCCTAGCGATGGGGGGGTGGGGCCTCGTAGTCAGTGATCCCCATGATGATAAGAAGTCTACGTCCCTCAAAGTCCATCACTGCCCCTGGAAGGCATAGCTTGCTTGGTGGAAGTCATGACACGTTCATCCTGGGATATGTTCCTTGGGATGTATCTCGGCCTTTTTGCTGACGGTCCTGGAGCAGCACTTGGCCCATTTGCACCATCGCAGGTCAGGACTTTGTGATCTTCTTCCAGAGAATGCCGGCTTCCCGTACGTCAACCAAAACCTTTCCGCGGGTGTCCCCCGTGTCTGAATGTGGTTGTCTTGGTGCTTCCAATTGAACCCTCACTCACATTGTTGCCGTCACCTCAGCGAGTGTCTGAGCTGGAGGCTTGTCCCGTAAAGAACTCTTCCACAAGGAGAAGGTGAGGCTGAGGCCCAGAGCGGTCTTCTTTTTTGGTAGTTTCGGCCTTCCACCTCAACAGGAACAGTTTTCCTCCTTCTGTCCGGCTCCAGTACAGCCATTGCCTCCATGTAGTTCTGTTTCTCACATTTATGAGGTGCACACCTCCAGCCCCTCCCCCGTCCCTCAGGCACTGCCCAGTTCTGTGTTTTGTGGGGCCGTTGGGGCTCAATTACACAGGGCGGTAAAAACAGGTGGATCAGTCTCCTCCGCCCTCTCCAATCCCAAACACTGACTTCCTGCCCCAACACACTTCATGAAATCACTGTCCCCAACCAAAACACTGACACCCCACAATGTCCTCCCCCAAAAAGACCTGACACCAACCCTACTCCCCCAAAACAGACACCTGCCCCACTCCCCCCAAAACATTCACACACCATTGACCCCCCAAAATACTGACACCCACAATGACCCCCCCCCCCAAAACACTGTTACCCAACACTGATCCCACCAAAACACTGACCTCCTGCCCCAACACACTTCATGAAATCACTGGCCCCCACCAAAACACTGACACCCCACAGTGACTCCCCCCCCCCAAAACAATTGCCACCAACCCTACTATTCCAAAACAGACACCTGCCTCACTCCCCCCAAAATATTCACACACCACTAACCCCCCAAAATACACCCAACAATGACCCCTCCCCAAAAAAACACTGATACCCAACACTGACCCCCCCAAAACACTGACACCCCAACCCATCATAAACATGTATACCCCCCAAGACACTGGCACCCAAAATTGACCTTACCAATGACCCCACCCCCCAAAAACACCAACATCTCCCCACCCCTAAAAAACATCTCCCCACCTCCCAAAACCACTTTCCCCAACCCTAAAAATGTCTCCCAACCTTCATGATCACCACCCCCCTCCCAAAAAATCCCCCACCCTCCATGTTCAGGAAGACCCCCCCCAAAACATGAACATCCTCCCCACCCCCAAAAACCTCCCCCACCCTACATGATCACCAACATCCCCAAACCCCAAAAAACAAACATTCCTCCAAAAATGTCCCACCCCCCAAAACCAAACATCCCCAAAAACATCCCTGCCCCCCCAAAAAACACCAATATCTCCATCACCCTCCATGATCACCAACATCCACCCCACCCCCAAAAAACATCCTCTACCCTACATGATCAATATCCCCCCAAAAACATGAACATCCCCCACCCCCAAAAATGTCTGTCCCCCAAAACTCATCCACAACCCCAAAAACTGTCCCCCACCCTCAAAAACATCAACATCCCCACACCACAAAATGCCCCTGTCCCTCAAAACTCACCCCACCCCCAAAAACACACTCCGACCCCCAAAAACACCAACATCCCCCAAAACTCACACACTACACCCCCAAAAACACCAGCCCCCCCAAACACACCAACCCCCCAAAACACCAACATCCCCCAAAACTCACATACACCCCCAAAAACAAGCCCCCCAAAACCCAAACATCCCCAAAAACAATGTCCTTCACCCTCCATGGTCACCACCATCCACCCCCCCCCCAAAAAAAAATGAGCATCCTCCCCACCCCCAAAAAACATCCTCTACCCTACATGATCAATATCCCCCCAAAAACATGAACATCCCCCACCCCCAAAAATGTCTGTCCCCCAAAACTCATCCACAACCCCAAAAACTGTCCCCCACCCTCAAAAACATCAACATCCACACCACAAAATGCCCCTGTCCCTCAAAACTCACCCCACCCCCAAAAACACACTCCGACCCCCAAAAACACCAACATCCCCCAAAACTCACACACTACACCCCCAAAAACACCAGCCCCCCCAAACACACCAACCCCCCAAAACACCAACATCCCCCAAAACTCACATACACCCCCAAAAACAAGCCCCCCAAAACCCAAACATCCCCAAAAAAAATGTCCTTCACCCTCCATGGTCACCACCATCCACCCCCCCCCCCAAAAAAAATGAGCATCCTCCCCACCCCCAAAAACATCCCCCACCCTACATGATCAATATCCCCCCAAAACATGAACATCCGCCACCCCAAAAACACCAGCCCCCCAAACCCAAACACCCCAAAAACAACGTCCCTGCCCCCCAAAAACACCCTACATGATCACCAACATCCCCCCAAAAAATGAACATCCCCAAATATGTCCCTTCCCCCCCAAACCCAAACACCCCAAA
>NW_028320909.1:0-30155 GCF_062004578.1 Staurois parvus | reverse complement strand
GGGTGTGCTCTGTGAGATCCTGGGGGGTGGAGGGCACACGGTGAGACCCCAGGGGGGTGGAGGGGCTCGGTGTGAACCCGGGGGGTGGAGGGGCTTGCGGCGAGACCCCGGGGGGGGGGGTGGAGGGGCTCGCGGTGAGACCCTGTGGTGTGGAGGGGCGCGCGGTGAGACCCTGTGGTGTGGAGGGGCGCGCGGTGAGATCCTGGGGGGTGGAGGGGCTCGGTGTGAACCCGGGGGGTGGAGGGGCTCGCGGTGAGACCCCGGGGGGGGGGGTGGAGGGCTCGCGGTGAGACCCCGGGGGGTTTGTATATGGGGTTTCACCCATATGAAGACCTGTGGTCTGCGCGACATCCACTGTTGGAATTTTCCGGGGAAAAAGGTATTTTTGAATAAAATGTTAAAGTAGAACTCTAGGCAAAACTTTTTTCTTTTCGTGTTTGATCTGATTCTGCAGTGCGTTTTGCGTTTTTGCCGCGGTTTTGATGCATTTTGCATCCTTCTCCCCCCCACCTTTTTTTTTTTTTTTTTTTTTTTTTTTTTTTGCTAGACAGATTTAAAACGCACTATATAATTCCCCCTCATCTACATAACTGCCCCCCATCAAAAACTCCATTGAAGTCTATAGAACCAAAAACTTTTTGCATTCAAAAAAAGGTCCCCGCCCCTCTCCAAAAAACGCAGCGGGGTGAAAACGCGGAAAACCCGCCCCCTAGGAAATCATGTTCAATGGAATGCTGTGCGATTCTGCAAAACGCAGCGTGTGACCCGAGAGTCGGAGGGTTGTATCCCCGGTCAGTTTAATTTTTTGCCATCTGTGTCTCGTTGAGGAGACTTCCCTTCACTTCCTGTTCCATACCCAAAACAGGAAGTGAGTGGAAATTTCTGCAAATTTTTTCTCCGTGCCTCCAGAATCGGTGTCCCCATTGGAAGATTTCCCCTCCTTATGCTTTTTTGTGGAAACAAATTTGGGATTTTTTTTTTTTTTTTTTTACTTTCAATGATAGTAATCAGGACAAATAGGGCGAGTCTCCCTAATGGGCAATAAAATACTGACGGGGGAGGGGGGGGGGGATCTCATCCATTTCCAAAACTAGAAAACCTTTTGCCTTTAGTTATACTTTAACTCCTTCCTCCTCTTGGCTATTTTTTTGCCGGTTTTTCATTTATTTATTTTATTTTGCTGGTTTTTCATTTATTTATTTAATTATTTTTATTTTGCTGGTTTTTCATTTATTTATTTAATTATTTTTATTTTGCTGGTTTTTCATTTATTTAATTATTTTTATTTTGCTGGTTTTTCATTTATTTAATTTTTTTTTATTTTGCTGGTTTTTCATTTATTTAATTATTTTTATTTTGCTGGTTTTTCATTTATTTTATTTTGCTGGTTTTTCATTTATTTATTTAATTATTTTTATTTTGCTGGTTTTTCATTTATTTTATTTTGCTGGTTTTTCATTTATTTAATTATTTTTATTTTGCTGGTTTTTCATTTGTTAATTATTTTTATTTTGCTGGTTTTTCATTTTATTTATTTTATTTTGCTGGTTTTTCATTTGTTAATTATTTTTATTTTGCTGGTTTTTCATTGATTTATTTATTTCAATTTTTTTTTTTTTTGGTGTTGGGTAAAAGGGAAATGTGTTTTTATCCTGTTTTTACGTTTTATTTTTTGTCCGCAGTTCCTCTGTGATCCGAGTTCCGGGAACGTCGCTGCAGAATGGATGAGAATATTTCTGGAGATGAACTCCAAATGAAGGGCGATCCCGTACTGCAGACCCCGAAGAGCTGCACCGAGGTCCTGGATGAGGCCGTCCCGGCTGGAACCCCCCAACGTTTCAGCACCCCTCTAACCCACAAAGATGGCGCCGCTCCTAGAAGTGGCCGTTGGGGCCGCCGGCTGAAGTACAGAAGCTTCTTCGGGGTGGAATGCGAGGAGATCGCCCGGCAGCTGCGGCAAGGCTGGAGCGCCAGCAAACGCAAACTCCAGGAACTGGACATCTCCACCATTGAGGCCGAGCCCCCCCCCTTCTACTGCACCCCGAATTCTGTGCTGGAGGATACAATGTACAGAGCCAAGAGGAGGAGGATTGATGGGACAGGTGAATGTTTGTGCGCCCTCCACACGCCTGCGGGGGGTTCCGCGGCGCGCCCTCCACACGCCTGCGGGGGGTTCCGCGGCGCGCCCTCCACACGCCTGCGGGGGGTTCCGCGGCGCGCCCTCCACACGCCTGCGGGGGGTTCCGCGGCGCGCCCTCCACACGCCTGCGGGGGGTTCCGCGGCGCGCCCTCCACACGCCTGCGGGGGGTTCCGCGGCGAGCCCTCCACACGCCTGCGGGGGGTTCCGCAGCGCGCCCTCCACACGCCTGCGGGGGGTTCTGCAGCGCGCCCTCCACATCCACCTGGGGGCAGCAGCTCGCCCTCCACACGCCTACCTGAAGGGCGTTCTCCACATCCACCTGGGGGCAGCAGCTCGCCCTCCACACGCCTACCTGAAGGGCGTTCTCCACCCCTACCTGAAGGGCGTTCTCCACCCCTACCTGAAGGGCGTTCTCCACCCCTACCTGAAGGGCGTTCTCCACCCCTACCTGAAGGGCGTTCTCCACCCCTACCTGGGGTCACAATACAGTTGCACAAAATACATAACTGGACATCTCCCTGAAGTGAGGGGATTGGTCGTGGATGTTGTCATCAGATCAGAAGTCCCCCGTAATATTTTTGCCTCTTCCTGCTCTGGTGACAACACTAACATTTAGGAATTCTCATCACTTGGCGACCGTTGTCACCGGAAATAGAGAGGATCTCCGCAGCAGGGGGACACAATGCCTGAGCGGCTCTAACCCCTCATCACTCCATTCAAAACTAAAAAAAAAAAATTTGCTTTTACTCTTCGAGGCGTGTTCATAAAATAGATCTGCATATCAGTTCACATCCATGGAGGCTGCATGGAAATCTGTTGTGTGTGAAATCCACTTTCTCGGGTTATATTCTCCTGTGAATTGGGAAAGTACCGCACTATGGCCACTAGATGGTGCGGAATGTTCATAGAATGAAGCATGCTCCTTAGCACCATCTAGTGGCTGTAATGTGGTATTGCCCTGCAATCTTTTCTCCTCTCTGGCTGCATTCTTGCAGCCAATGAGAAATACTGTGTGAGCTGTGATTGGTCACAGCTTGTCACATGGTACAAGGCTGCTGTGACTGGCCCTGTACCATGTGATCATTCACAGATTTCACATGTAGTAAGCAATGATGTCAGAAGTGACATCTTGCTTACTACTCTGCATGTGATCACTGATTGGCCAATCAGTGATCACATGATCGGGACCTCGCACAGAGGTCCCGTACAACGATCGGTGTTCCACTGTGTCCGGAGGATGCAGCGGGCACCAATCGCTGTGCCGCGAGCTCCCAGGGAGCGCGCACAGGCAGTGGATGTGGCCATTTATCGACATAGGCTGGACGGGAAGAGGTTAAAAAAAATGTATTTAGAAAAAATTAATTAAAAAAAAAAAGATATATATATATATATATATATATAATAATAATAATTTTGTTAAAAGTGTGTGAGATAGATGTATATATACACACACATTAAAAAAAATGTTAAATTATATATTAATAATTTTTTTTTTTTAAAAGTGTGTAATAAATATAAATATATATATATATATATATATATATATATATATATATATATATATATATATATATATATATATATATATATATATATATAATATAATATAAAAAAAACTTTTTCATGTAATATATATATATTACATGAAAAAAAATTATATATATATATATATATATATATTTATAATTTTTTTTATGTAATATATATATATATATATATATATTACATAAAAAAAATATTATATAATATATATTTATTTTTTTTAAAGTATGTGAGAGAGATATAGATATCTATCTATCTCAATCATACTCTTAGAAAAAAAAAATAATTACACACTTTAAAAAAAAAATTAATTTTGTTTTTTTTTTATTTTTAAAGTGTGTGAGATAGATCTATACACACACTTTAAAAAAAAAAAAATAATGTTAAATATATATTAATTTTTTTTTTTTAAAAAAGTGTATATGTGTGTATGTGAGATAAAATTTATATATATATATATATATATATTTTACATACACACTGTTTTTAAAAAAAAAAAAAAAAAAAGATTAATTTTTTTTAAACAGTGTGTATGTAAAAAAAATAAATATATATATATCTCACATACACATACATACACTTTTTTTAAAAAATTAATATATATTTAACATTATTGTTTTTTTTTTTAAAGTGTGTGTATAGATCTATCTCACACACTTTAAAAAAAAAATTAATTTTGTTTTTTTTTTATTTTTAAAGTGTGTAATTATTTTTTTTTTTCTAAGAGTATGATTGAGATAGATAGATATCTATATCTCTCTCACACACTTTAAAAAAAAATATATATTATATAATTTTTTTTTATGTAATATATATATATATTACATAAAAAAATTATAAATATATATAATAATTTTTTTTATGTAATATATATATATATATATATATATATATATATATATATATATATATATATTACATAAAAATTTTTTTATTATATTATATATATATATATATATATATATATATATATATATTTATATTTATTACACACACTTTTAAAAAAAAATTATTAATATATAATTTAACATTTTTTTTAATGTGTGTGTATATATACATCTATCTCACACACTTTTAACAAAATTATATATATATTTTTAAAAAAAAAAAGTGTATATTATACATAAACACACTTTAAAAAAAAAAAAAAATTATATATAATATATATATTTATTTATTTTTATTTTTTTATAGGCTTTTCTGAAACCGAGCTTAATTTCTCCTCTACACAATGCAAACCCGATCCTGCCTGTCAAAGCCAGGAAGAGTCTGGAGATGGATTGCCCAGATTGTCATCTGATGGAAATCCTTCGGCTCCCAAACGTGAACTCTTTCAGATAAGCGGTAAACCGAGGCGCTCGGGATATAACCGCGCATTCGTAGGAAAGGATGGAGAATCTGCAGCAGGCGATGATCGGAGAACCATTGGATCCCCCAGAACCTGCAGCACTGAGGCCAAGAAACCCTTGGAAGATAAATCCACCAGGAAGGGTCCGGCACCAGGTGAGAATGAAGACCAACCTGATCTCCAATCACAAGGGGGATCCATCCAGCCTCTGGAGTTCCGAAGTTTCTTTCTTGCCGAGTGCGAGGCCATTTGCAACCGGCTAAGACGTGGTGATGCCAAAAGGCTATTGGATGACGTGTCTACCATTGACGCTGAACCGCCGCCAAACCTTTCCTCGAGTGTCACCTTTTCCTCAGACCTGGACAACAGCCAACCCAAGGCAAACTCCTGTTTCGGTGTGACTCAGCTGGATCTGGAGAGGATGAACTTAAACCGAACTGCCACAGATGGAGGCTTCTCTCTACAGAAGGTCCCAAACGGCAATACAACTGGCCCAATCAAGGGGATGCTTGTCAACACCACCAAAGGCATGGGGAACATGCATGGTGCAAGGTCTGTGGCAAATGTCACCCATGACATGATGGTGTGCGATGAGGTATCTGCAGCAGATGCCACCAAAGACATTGTGACCGATTGTGATGGGATGGAAGCTGTAGATGCCACCCAAGACTTTGGGACCAATTATGATGGGATGGAAGCTGTAGATGCCACCCAAGACATTGTGACCGATTGTGATGGGATGGAAGCTGTAGATGCCACCCAAGACTTTGGGACCAATTGCGATGGGGTGTCAGCGGGTGATGCCACTCAGGACATTGTGCCCGCATGCGGTGGCTTGAAAGCTGTAGATGCCACCCAAGACACTGTGACCATGTGTGATGATTCCTCTGTGTTGAGGGCAACATTGCACGTGGTGACAACACCTGACAAAGTGTCGGTTGCAAATACCAGTCAAGAAATTCTGACAGGACCTGGAAATTTCATAGCAGACGTCACCAAGGACATAGAAATGGAACAGAATATTTACGTGACAAATGCCACACGAGAGATCATGCCAAGGAGCCATGAGAAGGGTTCAAATGTCATGCCAAACACTACGGCGCGTGGTGTAGATGCTGAGTGCAACCCTGCAAAGGTGGGTGCCCGTGTTTTCAAGGCCAAGGACGTTGTGAATATGCATGGTGATCTAGCAAACCCCAAAATTGTGACCTTCTGTAACGGGGATCCTTCAGCAGGCCGCACCTTAAACTCTACGACAAATCTTTCCTTGCAGGACTTTAAAACCAATCTTGTGAAGGTGCATTTTCCAAGAACCGCACGTAAAATAAATAAAATGCGTTGTGCAGTATCTGCAGCAGGTTCAACAAGACCTAAAACTGAGACCTGTGCTGAGGTCCTCTCATCAGATACTACGATGGGGACAATTCACGGCCAAGTTCCTAGAGCAGAGGGGGCTCGGGGCAGAGGGTTCAGCATTCCAGTCGCTCAAAAGCGTGTTTTATGGACCGGCGATACGAATATCCCAAATAGAGCACATGGGGCAACAAATGGCAAAAATTGTATTCAAAATATGACTTTCCTGTGTATGGAGAAGTTCGGTCAGAATGGTGCAACCATCTGCAAGGCGTCCCTTACTTCACCTTTATCAACCATTATTAGTACGGCTACCATCAGGGACTTGGGCCAAGTTCAGTCAGAAGGGTCAACCGCTACCATCAGGGACTCGGGCCAAATTCATTCAGAAGGGTCAACCGCTACCATCAGGGACTTGGGCCAAGTTCAGTCAGAAGGGTCAACCGCTACCATCAGGGACTCGGGCCAAATTCATTCAGAAGGGTCAACCGCTACCATCAGGGACTCGGGCCAAGTTCATTCTGAAGGGTCAACCGCTACCATCAGGGACTCGGGCCAAGTTCATTCAGAAGGGTCAACCGCTACCATCAGGGACTCGGGCCAAGTTCATTCAGAAGGGTCAACCGCTACCATCAGGGACTTGGGCCAAGTTCCTTCAGAAGGGTCAACCGCTACCATTGGGGACTTGGGCCAAGTTCCTTCAGAAGGGTCAACCGCTACCACAAGGGACTCGGGCCAAGTTCATTCAGAAGGGTCAACAACTACCATCAGTGATCCATCTCGAGTTCATACTGAAGGGTCCACCACCTTCTCCATGCGTACACCATCTACCTATGGGGAGCCGGCTCCACACACTACAAAGGACGTTGTAATAAATCGCAGAGTGGTGTGTAGCAACATTCCAACGTGCGATGCCATGGCCACCTCCATTGCCGAAGCCACTGGACTCCGTAACCGGGAACTGGTGTTCAGCACACCATCCAGCACTGAGGTAACTGCCGCAAACTGTACCCGGCTGGGTGGTGTCCCTCAGGTTACTCAACCAAAGAACCATGAGAGAGGTACCAGAGAGATGTCTCTTAGTGGAGGGACTCCAATGGACTCCACGTGTGATCTAGACGTGACGCACATTTCCAACGAGGAAAGTGTGTTCTGTAAAAGATCCTTCAACTTTATGACCTCTACGCCTCTTCCATGCATTAATCATGTTTTTATTAAGAAGTCCGGTGGGGACTCGGTACAGCCAAATCCTAAACCCTTCCCTAATAAAGGTCCAAGAGCGAATAAACCAACGGCCATTCCCAAAGCGGTCAGTGCAGGACTGCCAACAAGGGGGAACATCACCCAGATAAGAGGACAACTCTCCCAGGATCTTCCCGGTCCCTTTAAAAGCTCTCTTCCAAAATCAGCCAAAACCTCATCAAGGGTCCCCAAACCAGCGACCGGCATCTCCACCCTGCGATGCCCAGTGGCCTCCACCACTTTTATTAGGACCCCTCAAGTGACCAGGTCAAGGACTTCAGAGAGAGCTCAGGTGGGACCGAACACAACAAATCGAATCCCCGCAGTTCCTTCCACTGGTTTGCCGAGGAGGAATGTTAGGATCACCCAGGACAGTGCCGCCAATAGGATTCCTCAGAAGGGTTTGGAAAATGGCCCCAGAGCTGGCAAAGGTCCCGGCATGAAGGTCGGTATTTGTATGTCTTTGTATGGAACAGGGGCGGACTGACAACTCATGGGGCCCCCGGGCAATAGGGGATCATGGGGCCCCTGTGTCCTTGCCCAAACTCAAAAAAGCCTATGAAAAAGGTACCAGGGGCATCTCATGGGGCCCCCTATTGACCCCGGGCCCTCAGGCAGTGCCCGAGTTTCCAAAAGGTCAGTCCGCCCCTTGACATCGATCTGCTATGGATACATTGTTACATTCTACATCCTTTGTGTGGAAGTAACCATCGATGTCTGATGGAACCCCCCCCCCCCATTTCTGCCCCTTAGATGTGCTTCATTGGGGGCTCCTCTCATTGGGGGCTCCTCTCATTGGGGGCTCCTCTCATTGGGTGGTCCTCTCATAGATAATTATTGAATGAATTCATGGTAAAGTGGAACCGTTCAGCCAAAACCTCTTCTTAGTTATTCCATTTTTTGTAATATATTGGATTAGAGCCCAACTGTGTGGGAGGGTTTTTGGTTTCTGGTTTTTTGTGTGGTTTTTTTTTTTTTTGGGGGGGGGGCTGGGTTAGTTTATTTTTTCATTCCCTTCAGGAGAAATCTCCCTAATAAACACAGCGGAGAAAAATACTAGAGGAGTTCTAATCCTTCGCCACTACATCCAAACCTGAAAAAAAAATTTGGTGGGGGCTATAAAATTGCTTCAGTCTTCTTCTTTTTTTTTTTTTTTTTGTGGCGAGTGAAAAAATTTAGCTGAAAAAATTGCTGATTTTCTCACAAATTTGCTTAACAAACTAAAATAATCTACTCAATTTTTGTAATTTTGGGTGTAATATATATTTTTTTTTTGTTTTTTTTTTTTGTGTATTTGGGTCAGTTTTAGGGTCCTTTTTGTTATAAATGTGACTTTTACCCAACATTGACATTATTGGCCCCCGACCCGTCTTCTTTCTACTCTTTATTGGGGGATTATTTTCTCTTGGCTTATTCCATTTAATGTTGTGGGGTTTTTTTTTTTTGTTTTGTTTTTTTTAATAATTTAAATGTGGATAATGGGGCCCTACGGGGCCCTACACGTCACTTATTAATTACAGAAACCATATAAAAGGTGAACAAAGAACGTGGCTGTGAGGTCTCGACGCGTTTTGCCAATGTGGCTTCCTCAGGAGCTCCTTGGGTACATAAGCCATTGGAGGACCACCAAATCATATTTATTTTGTCTACCCCCCCCCCCCCCCCACTGTGTCCACAATATTGAAAAATTTAGATTTTTGTGGGGGGGGGTTGGGTTTTTTTGGGGGATTGGGGTTTTCCTTTGTGTTTTTGGGGGAGGGGGTTTGGAGGGGTTAGGTTTTTTTTAGGGGGGAGGGGGTTGGTGGGGTTTCCTTTGGTGGGGTTTTTTTTTTGTGGGGGATTTGGGTTTTTTGGGGGGTTTTTTTGGTGTTTCTCTTTGGTGTTTTTTGAGGGGTTTGGGTTTTTTTGGGGGAGGGGTTTTTTTTTTGGGGGGGTTGGTGGTTTTTTTGGGGGGGGGTTATTTTTTTGGGGGTTTTCTTTGGTGTTTTTTTTTTTTTTTTTTTAAACATTTTTATAACCCGCAAAGCTGACCATTTGTAATGATTTTGGTTGAGGTGATTGTAGCCGTATTGGCGCACAGTGGCGTGCTCTCCGTGGTACTCGCCCGGACTTTGGAGAAGGGCGTACACCCCGAAGCAGTTGTCTGTCCGTGCGCAGAGTACCCCGGGCGGGGCTCCGTTGTGTCCGGGGCGGGGCTCCGTTGTGTCCGGGGCGGGGATCTGCTGTGTCCGGGGCGGGGCTCCGTTGTATCTGGGGCGGGGCTCTGATGTCTCTGTAATTTCTTTGCATGGAACTTTCTTGTATGTATTCAGTACTTTGTATCTGGTGGTGTCGCTCAGGACGGAGGTGACACGGACGGATCTTCCTTTGTGGGACCCCCAGGCCAGATCTGTACACTGGCCAATAGGATCCGCGCAGGGAAGGTCCCGCCCTCGGTTCCTGGTCCTCCGAGCGCAGCGCCTGACGGCAAAGCTTCCTTCTTACCTACCCCTCAGCCTGCAGGTAAGTGTCCGCCGACGACACCATGTGAGGCAGGAAGGAGAAGGATTTATCTTGTTTTCTCTCCTGGCAGGATCCAGAACGTTGGGGTTCATCAGGCCGCTCCTCACGTCTATCCGCACCCCTCAGCCTGCAGGATCCCTGGCAGCTTCCAGAATCCGGCCGCGTGTCTCGGGTAGGAACCTCCGACTGTAAGGGAAGCTGGGCGATGGGTGTATGGGGGGGGGTGCTCAATATCGATGCCGGGGGGTCGTCCCATGTGTGGCCCCAACACATCATTACCTGGATTGTAGTAAAGGTGACCCCTTAGAGCAGCGGGGGGGGGACATGCTTCCTCCCACTGACACCAGTGAGGGTGGGGGCACACAGTTTGAGGACCCCAATCATGGCAATTTTTTTTATTTCCCTTTCTTCCCTTCTTTCTTTTCTTCCCTTTTTTGGTCTTTTCTTACACTTTTTTTTTTTTTTTTTTTTTTAATTTTTTTTAATTTTTTTTCCCCTTCTATTTTTGTTCTTTTTCATCCCTATGTTTCCTTTTTTATCGTTTTTTTTTTGTTTTGTTTTTTTTTTGTTTTTCATCCCTCTAAAGTGCCCCAATCATTTTATTACTTTTGTCCTTTTTTTGTTTTGTGTAATAATTGGCCCCCTGAGTTCCTGTAATAAATGGTGGCGATGGAGTTCTGGTGACTTCTTATCTTCTGCCCCTTTTTTTGTTTCTTCCCTTTTTTCATTTTCTTCTGTTCTTCCTTTTTTTTTTTTTTTTTTTTTTTTTTTCCTTTCCTCTTCTTCTTTTTTGTTTTTTTTTTTTTTTTTTTTTTTCCTCCCCTTCCTTTTTGTTTTACTTCTCCGGGGGGCAGATTCCATACATACTGGACCCACAGTTTGTTTTTTTTTGTTCTTCTTTTTCTTTCCTTTTTTTTTCTTTTTTTTGTTTGTTTTTTTTTATTTTTTTATTTTGTTCCCATTTTT
Organism: Staurois parvus; assembly: GCF_062004578.1. Taxonomy (NCBI): domain Eukaryota; kingdom Metazoa; phylum Chordata; class Amphibia; order Anura; family Ranidae; genus Staurois; species Staurois parvus. Next base: position 19,061 of record NW_028320909.1, on the reverse strand, counting down.
TTTTTGTGTTCTTTTTCTTCCATTTTATTTTTCTACTTTTTACTTCCTTTTATTTGTTTTCTTATTTTCTTCATTTTTTTTTGTTCTTCCTTTTTTTTCCCCTTTTTTTCCCCCTTTTTTTCTGTTTTCTTCTTTTTCCTTATTTTTGTTTCATTTTCTTCATTTTTTTTTTTTTTTGGTTCTTTTTCTTTTCCCTCTAAAGTGCCCCAGTCATTTTATTAATTCTTTTGTCCTTTTTTGTTTGTAATAATTGTCCCCCGGAGTTCCTGTAATAAATGGTGGCGATGGATCCGTGGCGTTCTGGTGACTTCTTATCTTCTGCTGGATTTTTCAGCCTCACCGGTAAGGAACGCTCCAGCAGCTCCGACGGTCGGCGGCCCCCCGGGGCCCGCAGTGAGGAATTCTCATTTCCAGTCCAGGCTGCTCTACATTTTACCGCCCCCCCATAGAACTGCTGATCACCTCCCGTAATGGGACCTGACCTCTGACCTTCCCATAGACGGTGTGGCTCAATCATTCCGGATGTCGGAGTCGTATTTGTAGTTTGTTGTAATATGAAGAGAAATTCTAGAGAAGAATAATAAAGAAAAGTCTGAAATATCTGCAAATCACTGAAACTGCTGTGTGATGTCATTCCCATCCTTGTCATGTGATCCTGCCAGGGGCGGCCCTTCCTCCAGCAGGGTGACCACGTTCATTCTTCTGATTCATGGACAATAGAGAGGGAACACGGCTCATGTTCTCACCCATGGTCAGTGCTGGCCCAGCTCACTAACTCCTCCCCCTGGTGTTGTAACCGCCCACATAACCTAACTGTGGTTGTGTAAGCAGTCCATTGGAGCGCCCCCTGTCTGTCAAAAGTGATATTGGGCCTCCTCTTCAATCCTGACTCCAGTGTCCTGAGGAGCGCCATATCCCCTGTGATGATGTCATCGGGCGACAGAGACAGTCTGAAGTCTTCCTGGTCAGTACAATGCTGCCGGGATTACACCTGGGGGGGGGGGGGGGGCACACATTCCACACATACTGCACCTGGGGGGGGGGGCACATTCCACACACACTGCACACACAGGTGGGGGGTTTCTTCCCATTTGTTTTTTTTTTGTTTTTTTGTACTTTCTTCCCTTTTTATTTTCTTTTTTTTTTTGTTAATTCTTTTTTTGTTATTTTCTTCCCTATTTTTAATTTTTTTGTTTTCTTTTCCTTCCATTTTTTTTTTCTTCCCTTTTTTTTGTTATATTCTTCTTTTTCTTCCCTATTTTATTTTTTTTATGTTTTTCTTCCCTTTTATTTTATTTTCCTTTTTTTTGTTCTCTTTCTTCCCCCTTTTTTTTCTTCCCTTTTTTGTTCTTTCATTTTGTGTTTTTTTTGTGTTTTTTCTTCCCTCTAAAGTGGCCCAATCATTTTATTACTTCTTTTGTCCTTTTTTGTTTTGTGTAGTAATTGGCCCTCTGAGTTCCTGTAATAAAAGGTGGCGATGGATCCATGGAGTTCTGGTGACTTCTTATCTTCTGCCCCTTTTTTTGTTTCTTCCCTTTTTTTCATTTTCTTTTCTTCCTTTTTTTTTTTTTTTTGTGTGCTTCTTTTTCTTCCCCTTCTTTTTTTGTGTTTTTTTAAAAAAAAAAAAAATTTCTCCTTCCCTTTTTGTTTTTCTTTTTTTCTTCCCTTTTTTTTTGTTGTTTGTTACCCTTCTTTTGTTCTTTGTTTTCTTCCCCCTTTTTTCTGTGTTCTTCGTTTTTTCTTCCCCCTTTTTTCTGTGTTTTTTCATTTTTTTTTTTCATTTTTTTTTCTCAAGTGTCCCAATCATTTTATTAATTATGTACTGTACTGCAGGTATTAAACATGGGGGCAGATTCCATACATACTGTACCCCCATTTGATTTTTTTTTTTGTTCTTTTTCTTCCCTTTTTTTTTGGTTCTTTTCTCTTTTGTTCTTTTATTTTCTTTTTTCTGTATTTTCTTCCTTTTCTTCCCTTTTTTTTTTTTTTTTTTTTTTTTCAGCCCTTTTTTTTTATTCTTCCCTCTAAAGTGCCCCATTCATTTTATTACTTCTTTTGTCCTTTTTTTGTTTTGTGTAATAATTGGCCTCTTGAGTTCCTGTAATAAATGGTGGCGATGGATCCATGGTGTTCTGGTGACTTCTTATCTTCTGGCCCTTTTTTTTTTTGTTTTCCTCCTTTTTTTTTCATTTTTTTGTTCCTTCCCTTTTTCATTTTCTTTTACTTTTTTTTATTTTTTTTCATTTTTTGTTTTTCCTTTTTTTTTTTTTTTTTTTTCCCTTTTTGTTCACTTTTCTTTTTATTCTTTTTTTCTTCCCTCTAAAGTGCCCCAATTATTTTATTACTTTTGTCCTTTTTTTGTTTTGTGTAATAATTGGCCCCCTAATTTCCTGTAATGGTGGCATTGGATCCATGGAGTTCTGGTGACTTCTTATCTTCTGCCCCTTTTTTTTGTTTTCTTCTTCCTTTTTTTTTATTTTTTGGTTATTTTCTTTCTTGCCCCTTTTTTTTTTTTTTTTTTTTTTTCTTCCCTTTTTTTGTTATTTTCTTCTTTTTTTCTTCCCTTTTTTTTTTTTTTTCTCAAGTGTTCCAATATTTTAATTAATTCTTATGTACTGTACTACAGGTATTAAACATGGGCAGATTTCATACATACTGTACCCCCAGTTGTTGTGTGTGGTGGTTTTTTGGTTTTTTTGTTTTTTTTCCTTTTTTTTTTTTGTTTCCCCCCAAAAGTGTCCCAATCATTTTATTAATTCTTATGTACTATACTGCAGGTATTAAACATGGGGGCAGATTCCATACATACTGGACCCACAGTTTGTTTGTTTTTGTTCTTCTTTCCTTTTTTTTCTCTTTTTGTTTTTCTTACCTTTTTTTTTTTTTTCCATTTTATTCTACTTTTACTTCCTTTTTTATTTTGTTTTCTTCCCTTTTTTATTTTTTATTTTTTCTTTTCTTTTTTTTTTTTTTTTTTTTTTCTGTTTTCTCTTTCCATTTTTTTGTTTTCTTCCCTTTTTTTGGTTCTTTTTCTTTTCCCTCTAAAGTGCCCCAATCATTTATTACTTCTTTTGTCCTGTTTTGTTTTGTGTAATAATTGGTCCCCGGAGTTCCTGTAATAAATGGTGGCGATGGATCCGTGGAGTTCTGGTGACTTCTTATTTTCTGCTGGATTTTTCAGCCTTACCGGTAAGGAACGCTCCAGCGGCTCCGATGGTCGGCAGCCCCCCGGGGCCCGCAGTGAGGAATTCTCATGTCCAGCCAGGCTGCTCTACATTTTACCGCCCCCCATAGCCCATAGAAAGGGACCTGACCACTGACCTGGTGATCCTTCCAGGGGCGGCCCTTCCTCCAGCAGGGTGACCACGTTAATTCTTCTGATTCATGGACAATAGAGAGGGAACACGGCTCATGTTGTCACCCATGGTCAGTGCTGCTCCAGCTCACTAACTCCTCCTCCCCCTGGTGTTGTAACCGCCCCCACATAACCTAACTTTTATCTTTGCCCTTGGTGCTGGGCTACAAGTATCTTAGCCCCTCCTCGCTGTCACCCCCCTATTGGCAAGACCCCCCCATTCCAGGACTCTTCCCTGGTTTGCGCACAGATCACCCTCCCTGCCATTTCCCCATTGAGTGTCTGTCATTTTGTTGTCTCAATAAAGCTTTGTGTGTTCCCCATCTTCTTTGTGTGTTCTGTCCTGCCTACACTTCCGTCACAGGGGGGTTGTTTTTTTTGGTTCGGTTTTTTGGGGTTTTTGGTTTTTTTTTTGTTTGGTTTCTTTGTGTTTTTTTTTTTTGTGTTTTTGTGGTTTTATTTGTGTTTTGGTTTCTTTTTGTTTTTTGTGGTTTTTTTTTTTTCAGGAAAAAAAATTAGTTTATTTATATTTTATTTTTTTGTTTTTTTTGTTCCAGGAGCCTGTAAAGCAATTGGCAGATCTCTGGTGCCATGCAAGGCTCCTGCAGACCTGTCGGTATATCTGCTTACCCACACGACCGATTCAATGAACTACCACAGCGCTCACAGCTCCCTGGAAGTTCGTTGATAACTACCACCTGACAGCCGCTGTGTCTGGACTTGTTCCATAAATGGAAGGTTTCCCCCACCGGGGTTATCATCCCTCACAAGGGAATAGACATGTCGCCTCCTTGCACCCTTCGCTGCCCTTTGTCTCCTACAGACGGTCATCTCGCAAACTTTGTCCACACAGCTAGCGGCCCCTTGCTGCGCCGGCTTCCACCTGACTCCTGCGTGGAGCCCGGTGGAGCCCTCGCGCCGGCCTCGGTGGAGCCCTCGCGCCGGCCTCGGTGGAGCCCTCGCGCCGGCCTCGGTGGAGCCCTCGCGCCGGCCTCGGTGGAGCCCTCGCGCCGGCCTCGGTGGAGCCCTCGCGCCGGCCTCGGTGGAGCCCTCGCGCCGGCCTCGGTGGAGCCCTCGCGCCGGCCTCGGTGGAGCCCTCGCGCCGGCCTCGGTGGAGCCCTCGCGCCGGCCTCGGTGGAGCCCTCGCGCCGGCCTCGGTGGAGCCCTCGCGCCGGCCTCGGTGGAGCCCTCGCGCCGGCCTCGGTGGAGCCCTCGCGCCGGCCTCGGTGGAGCCCTCGCGCCGGCCTCGGTGGAGCCCTCGCGCCGGCCTCGGTGGAGCCCTCGCGCCGGCCTCGGTGGAGCCCTCGCGCCGGCCTCGGTGGAGCCCTCGCATCTCCTGCATGGAGACTTCCTGTCTGCCTCAATGAAGCCCAGAACCATGGTGAGCTTACTTCTTAATGCCCAGCACACACCTGCACCGTCCGTGTGCTGGAGGTTCTCAAAACACGGACCCAGGACTAGAGATTTCATCCCTAACAGATCTCTAAGAAGTCCCAACCCGGGACTTCAGCCAAAACTGAAAAACAAGTTAACTCCGAATTAAGTAAACCCCCCTGGAGCCCCTCAACCTGCCTGGCTGATAATCCTGGGTCATAACATCTTTCAGCTCGGTGGTGGGGCACAGCACGGTCACACATGACGTTCACATGAAGTGAAGTTCTCTAGATGTCCCAGAGTTATTTCCTCCCCGAATGACCACCAGGTGGAGCACGGTGTCCTGGAATTCGTGGTTGTTCACCTCTAGGGTCTGTGAGAGGGGAGTGAAGGCATCAGAAAATGTTGGAGTTTTAAGATGTTAGATAACAGACATTAAAGGAGGACTGGATTCAAAGAGATGGATGGAGGGAAAGAGATGGAGGTGAAGGGACTGATGGGGAGATGGACAAGTGGATGAAAACAGAGAGGGAGATGGAAACTGAGAGAGAGAGAGAGAGAGAGAGGACACTGAGATGGATGGAGAGATGGAAACTGAGAGATGGAGAGAGATGGAAACTGAGAGATGGAGAGAGATGGAAACTGAGAGATGGAAAGATGAACACGGGGAGATAGAGAAAGATGGACACTGAGAAATGGAGAGAGGACACGGGGAGATGGGTTGAGAGATGGAGAGTTGGACAAGTGGATGAAAACTGCGAAAGAGGGAGCTGGATGGAGAGATGGAGAGAGGACACTGGGAAATGGAGAGAGATGGACACTGAGAGATCTAGAGAGGACACGGGGAGATGGAGAGATGGACAAGTGGATGAAAATCGAGAAAGAGGGAGATGGATGGAGGACAGTGAGAGATGGACAGGTGGATGATAGTAGAGATGCAGATGGGATGGAGAAAGGACACTTAGAGATGGAGAGATGGACACTGAGAGGTGGAGAGAGGACACAGGGAGATGAAGAGAGGAGATGGAGAGAGGACACTGTGGGGTGGAGAGAGGACACTGTGGGGTGGAGAGAGGACACAGGGAGATGAAGAGAGGACACGGAGATGGAGAGATGGACAGTGAGAGGTGGAGAGAGGACACTGAGGGGTGGAGAGATGGACAGTGAGAGGTGGAGAGAGGACACTGAGATGGAGAGAGGACACTGTGGGGTGGAGAGAGGAAAGAGAGATGGACAGTGAGAGGTGGAGAGAGGACACTGAGGGATGGAGAGAGGACACTGATAGATGGAGAGAGGACACTGAGGGGTGGAGAGAGGACACTGAGGGATGGAGAGAGGACACTGAGGGGTGGAGAGAGGACACTGAGGGGTGGATAAACTGGTGTATACTGTAAGGGTTGAAAGGATAGAGAGAGAGGGAATGATGGAGACAGACTGAGTGACAATGGATGGAAGGAGACCAAGAGAGAATGATTGAGAGAGATGGATGAAGAGAAGATGATCAGAGAGGGAAAGCTGGATGGACAGAGAGAGAGACCGATGGATGGAGAGAGAGGACAGAAAGAGGGACAGAGTTAATGGAAAAAGTGAAGGACAAATGGGGAGAGAGTGATGATCAGAGAGGAAGAGTTGGATAGACGGGGAGAGAGATGAATGGATGGAGAGAGATCAACAGGTGAAGAGAGAAGATGGGCAAAGAGAGGGATGAATGGACAGACAGGTGGATGGAGAGAAATGGAGAGAGAGAGCGAGGACTGACAGAGGGACAGAGAGAACGGACAAACTGCAGGACAGATGAGTAGAGGGTGATGATCAGAGAGGGGGAGCTGGATGGATGGAGACATTGTCCTTCACTCGCCCAGAGATGGATGGAGAGATGGATGGACAGTGTGGTGTATTATGCTGCACCGTGGTTGTTGCGCTTCTCTCCCCCCTTCCCGTTTTTGTCCCTCAGAAGGTGAGGAGAAGCTCCCAGATGTTCCTCCATCCTTGTGGACAGGACAAGGCGCCGGCGTCCTTTGTTATTGAGGAGGGTTATTCAATGTATAAATAATGCAGAAGATGGGAGGTGGGACCTGTGGAGGAGTCCAGACTGGAGGCTGACATGAGGTGCAGCCACATAATGGCGGTAAATCTGGAGCGCGGCGTTTACTATGCTTCAGTCCGTGAAGGAACGGGGAGATCCATACAGAGCTATTCCTGGCCATTCATTCTGTGCGGAGATGGAGGGCTGTGTCCTCAGTCTCTTTTCTGTCTCGAATGCGAAACATCGGTGATCTGTTTAGACCCGTGTTATGTCACCAAAGCCCCCCCCCCCAATGGGCTCCAAAAAAAAAAAAAAGTACAATAAAATAGTAAATATGAAAAAAAATTACAAAACTGACACCAGTGATGGAACTACCAGGGTCACAAAGGTCGCACTTGTGACTGGGCCCTTGTACAGCGCTGAGCAAACTGTTGGCGCTCTATAAATCCTGTATAATAATAATAATAAAGGCCCCAGGGGTCCACCACTGAGATGGGAGGGAAGGGCCCTGGCTGGGGGGGGGGGCTCTTCATGGCTTCTTTCACCGGGGGCCCTGAAGGTTCTAGTTGCACCTCTACAGCGCACTCTGCATTGGCAAGAAGATTGAGAATCGGCCGCTACCAATCCGGTTTGCAGAGGAAACGCAGTACACGCCGAATATCTCTGCTGCAGTAAAAATACTTTCCAGCTCACACTTCTGTGTGTTTGTGTAGCTCTGCACTTGTCTGTGGTTATGTACACCCAGCAGGCAGGAAGCCGGGGGTGTGGGGGGGGTGGGGGTGTTGCCTGTGGTTGAGAACCATGGGGGAGGTGCGCACTACAACTTTGTGTTTCTTTCTATTCTTTCTCCTCCTCTGTCTTTTTGTTTTGTTCATTTTTTTTTTCATTTTTTTCTCGTCTTTTTTTTTTTTGTTTTTTTTTTCCCTCATCTTTTTTTTGTCTTTTTTTTTCTCTTTTTTGTCTTTTTTTTCATCTTTTTTTGTCCCTTTTTTTTCGTCTTTTTTTTTTTTTGCCCTTTTTTTTTTGCTTTTTTTGTTTTTCTTTTTTTTTTGCCCTTTTTTTGTTTTTCCTTTTTATTGTTTGTTTTCTCTTTTTTTTTCTTTTTTTTTTTTTTTTTCCTTTTTTGTTTGTTTTCCTTTTTGTTTTTCCTTTTTTGTTTGTTTTCTTTTTTTTGTTTTTCCTTTTTTGTTTGTTTGTTTTTCCTTTTTTTTGTTTGTTTTCCTTTTTTTGTTTTTCCTTTTTTTGTTTTTCCTTTTTTTTGTTTTTCCTTTTTTTTGTTTTTCCTTTTTTTTGTTTTTCCTTTTTTTTTGTTTTTCCTTTTTTTTGTTTTTCCTTTTTTTTTGTTTTTTCCTTTTTTTTTTGTTTTCCTTTCTTTGTTTTCCTTTTTTTGTTTTGTTTTTCCTTTTTTGTTTGTTTTCCTTTTTTTGTTTTTCCTTTTTTGTTTGTTTTCCTTTTTTTGTTTTGTTTTTCCTTTTTGTTTGTTTTCCTTTTTTTGTTTTTCCTTTTTTGTTTGTTTTCCTTTTTTTTGTTTTTCTTTTTTTTGTTTGTTTGTCTTTTTTTGTTTATTTTCTTTTTTTTCTTTTTTTTATTTTTTTTGTTTGTTTTTGGTTTAGTTTTTTTCCCTTTTTTTTCCTTTTTTTTGTTTTCCTTTTTTTTTCTCCTTTTTCCTTTTTTTTTTGGCTTTTTTTCTGTCCTTTTTTTTTTTACCTTTTTTTTTTTTTTTTTTTCTGTCTTAAATGGTTTTTCACAAAGCTTCAGCTTAAGGCCTCATCTAGACTAGCGGTAGAAGGGCGGTTGAGTCACATTTTTGCTGCCTGAAAACCGAACCCCCACCCCCCTTTTTTTTTTTTCTCTTTTTTGTCTTTTTTTTTCATCTTTTTTTGTCCCTTTTTTTTCGTCTTTTTTTTTTTTTGCTTTTTTTTTGCCCTTTTTTTGTTTTTCCTTTTTATTGTTTGTTTTCTCTTTTTTTTGTTTTTCCTTTTTTGTTTGTTTTCTTTTTTTTGTTTGTTTTTCTTTTCTTTTGTTTTTTTTTTCCTTTTTTTGTTTGTTTTCCTTTTTTTGTTTGTTTTCCTTTTTTTGTTTTTCCTTTTTTTGTTTTTCCTTTTTTTTTGTTTTTCCTTTTTTTGTTTTTCCTTTTTTTTTGTTTTTCCTTTTTTTTTGTTTTTCCTTTTTTTTTGTTTTTCCTTTTTTTTTGTTTTTCCTTTTTTTTTGTTTTTCCTTTTTTTTTGTTTTTCCTTTTTTTTTGTTTTTCCTTTTTTTTTGTTTATTTTCCTTTTTTGTTTGTTTTCCTTTTTTTGTTTTGTTTTTCCTTTTTTTTTGTTTTTCCTTTTTTTTTGTTTTTCCTTTTTTTTTGTTTTTCCTTTTTTTTTGTTTTTCCTTTTTTTTTGTTTTTCCTTTTTTTTTGTTTATTTTCCTTTTTTGTTTGTTTTCCTTTTTTTGTTTTGTTTTTCCTTTTTTTTTGTTTGTTTGTTTTCCTTTTTTTGTTTTTCCTTTTTTGTTTGTTTTCCTTTTTTTGTTTGTTTTTCTTTTTTTGTTTATTTTCCTTTTTTATTTTTTTTATTTTTTTTGTTTGTTTTTGGTTTAGTTTTTTTCCCTTTTTTTTCCTTTTTTTTGTTTTCCTTTTTTTTTTCTCCTTTTTACCTTTTTTTTTGGCTTTTTTTCTGTCTTTTTTTTACCTTTTTTTTTTTTTCTGTCTTAAATGGTTTTTCACAAAGCTTCAGCTTAAGGCCTCATCTAGACTAGTGGTAGAAGGGCGGTTGAGTCACATTTTTGCTGCCTGAAAACCGAACCCCCACCCCCCTTAAGTTGCAATAGGCAGCAGACGGGGATTTTTTTTTTCCCCGCCATGTCCTCGATATTTCGCTCGATGGCCGTGGCACTGACATGGATCTTTTGTCAGACAACAGCCCACCGAATGCTACACATGTAATTCACGCAGAAATGGGCGTGGCATCGCTTCCTCACAGTCGTCGGTAACCTCTGGAGCGCGATCCTAAAGCAGATCGAACTTCAGAGGTAAGGGAGATATAAGCCGGCCACACGCGGGTCGAACGCTGAATGATTTTTCTTTCCAAAATCTTTTCTAAGAATTTTTGTTTGAATTTCGCACCATTAGTGGGCCACAGTGACGGTTGATTTTCGTCTTTTTTTTTTTTTTGTCTTTTTTTCTTGTATTTTTTTTTCCTCCTTTTTTTTTTTTTTCTTTTTTTGTCTTTATTTTGTCTTTATTTTCTTGTGGTTTTTTTTCTCGTTTCTTTTCTTTTTTTTCTCGTCTTTTTTTTGTCTTTTTCATCTTTTTTTCTTTTTTTCTTTTTTTTCATCTTTTTCTTTTTTTTTTTTTTTTAGTCTTTTTCTTTTTTTTCATCTTTTTCGTCTTTTTTTCTTTTTCGTCTTTTTTTTCATTTTTCTTTTTTTTGGTCTTTTTTTTTCTTTTTTTTTTTTTTGTCATTTTCCTTTTTTTTGGTCTTTTTTTAGTCTTTTTTTCGGTTTTTTTTGTCTTTTCTTGTCTTTTTTTTGTCTTTTTCTTTTTTTTGTCTTTTGTCTTTTTTCTTTTTGTCCTTGCTCAGTTGGTCAAATATCAAAATCAATGGCGGAGCGATTACAAAACGCACGAAATTTCCGATTTTCTATAGAAAATTTGTTCGGAATTCGACCCGTGTGTGGCCTGCATTAGAATCACATCGAAGTGCTTGATGTTCTTCCTCTTCTGGTTGAACTGGAAGGACTGGGGGTCTTCTCTGGTTGGGACATCTCTTCTGGAAGGACTGGGGGTCTTCTCTTGGTGGGTCATCTCTTCTGGAAGGACTGAGGTCTTCTCTGGGTGGGACTTCCCTTCTGGAAGGACTGAGGTCTTCTCTGGGTGGGACTTCCCTTCTGGAAGGACTGGGGGTCTTCTCTGGGTGGGACTTCCCTTCTGGAAGGACTGGGGGTCTTCTCTGGGTGGGATATCTCTTCTGGAAGGACTGGGGGTCTTCTCTGGGTGGGATATCTCTTCTGGAAGGACTGAGGTCTTCTCTGGGTGGGACTTCCCTTCTGGAAGCAAGTCACTTCACAGATCTCTGAACCTTCACCCCTCTGTCTGATGTAATCCTCGGAGAGACTGAACCGGAGTGATCTGGAGTCGGCTACATGATGCAACCTGCACCCTGGTGTCATCAGACTCCATTCATGGGTTGGTCATGTGACCCATGTAGAGTACTCTGCTTCCCTCCGGGTGGTGGGGAGCCCCGCCCTCTGCATAGACTTCTGAAGAAACTGTCTGAGGTTTCTTGTTTGTTTTGGCAACAAAGTGAGATTTTTCTGCCTGTAAGTCCCAACCAGATGACGTTCGGTTTGTCCTGTACCCTGTGAATCATAACTGTTGGCAACTTTATTTTATATTTTTTTTTTATTCTGAAATTCTTGTTTTCACTTTTTTTTTAAATTCTGAAATTCTTGTTTTCACTTTTTTTTTTTTTTCATTCTGAAATCCTTGTTTTCCCTTTTTTTTTTGTTTATTTCTGAAATCCTTGTTTTCACTTTTTTTTAAATTCTGAAACCCTTGTTGTCACTTTTTTTTTGTTTATTTCTGAAATTCTTGTTTTCACTTTTTTTTTTTAATTCTAAAATCCTTGTTTTCACTTTTTTTTTTTTTTTTGTTTATTTCTGAAATCCTTGTTGTCACTTTTTTTTTATTCAGAAATCCTTGTTGTCATTTTTTTTTTATTTCTGAAATCCTTGTTTTCGCTTTTTTTTTTAATTCGGAAATTCTTGTTTTCACTTTTTTTTAATTTTGAAATTCTTGTTTTCACTTTTTTTTTAAATTCTGAAATCCTTGTCACTTTTTTTTTTTTAATTCTGAAATTCTTGTTTTCACTTTTTTTTTTTTTTTTAATTCTGAAATTCTTGTTTTCACTTTTTTTTTTTTTTTAATTCTGAAATCCTTGTCACTTTTTTTTGTTTATTTCTGAAATCCTTGTCACTTTTTTTTTATTCTGAAATCCTTGTTGTCATTTTTTTTTTTTATTTCTGAAATCCTTGTTTTCACTTTTTTTTTAATTCTGAAATTCTTGTTTTCACTTTTTTTTTTTCATTCTGAAATCTTTGTTTTCACTTTTTTTTTTTTTTAATTCTGAAATCCTTATTTTCACTTTTTTTCATTCTGAAATCCTTGTTTTCACTTTTTTTTTTAATTCTGAAATCATCCTTGTTTTCATTTTTTTTTAATTCTGAAATTCTTGTTTTCACTTTTTTTTTTTAAATTCTGAAATCCTTGTTTTCACTTTTTTTTTGTTTATTTCTTAAATCCTTGTTTTGTGGGGGGTTTCTTTTGGGGTTTTTTTTGTTTTTTTAATTTGGAAATTCTTGTTTTCACTTTTTTTTTTTTTTCATTCTGAAATCCTTCTTTTAATTTTTTTTTTTTTTAATTTTCCCCCCATCGTTATTTAATCTCAGTGCTGCTGATCTTCTGCATCCTATTTGCAGCCACTTCCTGCCCACATACGCTCCATTGGCTGGCAGTATACACAACAGTTAAAGAAGCCCACTTTGGTGTTGCAGAAAACAATATTCATTTTCATTCGAGGTTGCATAAAACTTTGCATTAAAATGGAGCTCCAGAAACAGACAAAACCGCTCTCTCTTCCCTCGGGCTGCAGAAAAGGACCACTCAGCTGCAGCGATCTCTCAGCAAGTGTCCAACGCCCCCCCCAATCACACCCCCACACACATCGCTAGAGCTGTACAATCAGCAGGAATCAGGAGCATTGCAATGTCTTGTCACATAACAAGTTTCAAATTCTATTTATAGAGCTATATTTTTATTTTATTTTTATTTAGATGATCATTTTATTTCTCTGTTATATATTTTTCATTTAGATTATATTTTTACTTCTCTATTATACAATATATATATATTTATTTATAGTTTATTTCTCTATTAACCAAAAAGAAAATACAGATAATAGAGAAATAAAATGATCATCTAAATAAATATGACAAACAGAAATAATCTAAATAAAAAAATACTTCTAATAAAGAAATAAGAATATAATGCAAGTAAAATAAATATAATAGAGAAATAAAAATATAATAAACAAATATAATTGATAAATTAAATTATAAAAATAGAAATAACCAAAAAAAAAATACAGATATTTCTATTTTTATAATTTAATTTATCAATTATATTTGTTTATTATATTTTTATTTCTCTATTATATTTTATTTACATTATATTCTTATTTGTTTTTTTTTTGTTTTCATTTAGATTACTTTTTCTCCTCATTTTATTTTTATTATATTTTTATTTCTCGGTTACATTTATTTTACTTGCATTATATTCTTATTTCTTTATTTAGATTATTTCTGTTTCTCTTATTTATTTGGTGGAGGCTCATTGATGGGGTCTCCTTATTCTAAAGGGTTCATTTTGTGGCCCGCTCTCTTTTTGATTGGTAGATTTCTCTGGTTACAGTAATCACCAGGCGGAGTGTGAAGCAGCACAGGGAAGTTCTAAGTTGTGGTGATGATGGAGGGGGTGCCAGATGAGAAGTCACCACATTGTTTGGGTTCTCTTATCTTGGCCATGTGTTCCTCTTCTACGGGATTGAAGGGAGGAGGTAGAGTTCCTGGTCCTCCATGAAGAGTAAAGAGTAGGGGTTGACAATGGCTGGAGAAAGGCCTAGGGAAGTTGGTTGAGGAAGAGGACATGGCAATTGAATCAACCATATCTGGTGACAATCTTGGATAGGGTTGACAATGGATGAAGAAAGAGCTAGGATGCTGAGTTAGCTGAGGTCTGAAAAGAAGCATGGTAAGGAGAAAATGGTGATGGAGTCCACCAGATCCGGTGACCATCTTGGATGGGAATTGTTGGTTTTCACTCATGAAGATGGGTGGTTGCTGTCCCTAACTAGAGTCATGAGAGGGCAAGTAATGGGTCTGGGCCCTCGTGTGGTTCTGCCCACGAGAACAGAGAACATTCAAAGTAGGGTGCACTGAGGTAACCAAGTCTACCATATCTAGAGATCATCTCGGGTAGGGATTGTTCCCCCTGCCTCATGAAGCCTGGAGTGAGATGGGTGGTTGTTGTCCCTAACAAGAGTCATGAGAGGGCAAGTAATGGGCCTGGGGTATTGAGAGGTTCTGCCCACGTGGACAGAGAACATTCGAAGCGGGGCGAACTGAGACCACCAAGTCTACCAGATCTAGTAATCGTCTCGGGTAGGGATTGTTCCCCCTGCCTCATGAAGCCTGGAGTAAGATGGGTGGTTGCTGTCCCTAACTAGAGTCATGAGAGGGCAAGTAATGGGCCTGGGCCCTCGTGAGGTTCTGCCCACGAGGACAGAGGGAACATTTGAAGCGGGTGCACTGAGGCAACCAAGTCTACCAGATCTAGTAATCGTCTCGGGTAGGGATTTTTCCCCTTTCTCATGAAGCCTGGAGTGAGATGGGTGGTTGCTGTCCCTAACTAGACTCATGAGAGGGCAAGTAATGGGCCTGGGGTTTTGAGAGGTTCTGCCTATGAGGGTGCATTGAAGTTGATGTGTCCTTGGGTGGCCTGTGGTACCCAACCACTGCTGCTATGGTGGGGTGCTAATGAGGAGCATTCGATGTATTGATGAAGATCTCACTTTACCTTTGTAGGCCCCTCTCCCTTTGAACCCCAATCCCTATATCATCCATACTGTCCTCACGTATATTGTATACTTGATCTCACTGACACTCTTTGGGGAATGTTCCTCTTCTCCATTTGTCCAGTTGTCCCTCTTGACCCTTCGAGTAAACCTTCATTCAACCATACATCCCACTCCATCCATGGTGATTATTCTGCAAAGCCTAATTTCCTTACGTATAATTTTCCTTTCCCTATTGTTGGACCTCCTGGTGGGGGGGCTTCTGTTGTCATGCAGGATGTGGCTTTCCCATTTAGCAGTAATGAAGCCTGATGCCTTCATTTTTTTCCAGCCGCAGTTACAGATGAGCTTCTGTTTCCTGTATGCGCCTTTCCTTCACCCGTCCTAGGCAGGAGATATCCAGGACGTATCCAGATGCAATTACCGCTTTTCGGCAGTGACAGATTGCATCTAATTTTACATCTGCGCGCGTTCTGTTCCTCCGTATTTATTTGGAACTGAAGAGACAAATTCTAGCCATGCAAGATGGTAGCGCCCAATGTACGAGGGACCGGAGATGTGCGTTGGCATTTTATATCTGTGTGTGTGTGTGATGGAGAACGGATAGGCTTTAGCCAGTGCCACCGAAGTGTAATGGTAAGAAGGGTGGAATTGGCCAAAGCTTTTCTGTATGGCCAAAGGTCCGTGAACACCTGACTATCCCTCCTTTTATGAGCTCGATGGACTATATATAGAGTTTGCCCCCTTTTTTGTAGCTCCGCTTTTCTAGGAAGGCCTTCCACAAAAGTTTTTGGAGGATGTCTGTGGGAATTTGTACCCATTTGTGAGAAAAGGTACCGATGTTGGATCACATGTTGGGCCTTGCATTTGACACAAAAAAAAAAAATCTGATTCACAATCATGTTCCAGATCATCCCATAGGTGTTCAGTTGGGTTGAAGTCAGGGCTCTGTGCAGAACACTTGAGTTCCATCACACCTATTTGAGCTTGGACATTCCATTCCTGAACCATGGACGTTAATATGAAGTTACCCCCTGTAACATCCTCCACTCCTCTAGGAAGGCTTTCCACAAGATTTTGGAGGGTGTGTGTGTGGGAATTTGTGCCCATTAATGAGGTCAGGTACTGGTATTGGGTGAGAAGATCTGGCTTACCATCAAAGTTCAAATTCATCCCAAAGGTGACCAGTAGGTCAGGGCTCTATGCAGGACACTTGAGTTCAAACCTACTGAACTCCTTTTGGAATGAGAAGACCTCAATGGTGTTCCATAGGGTTAAGGGCAGGTTTTGTTGTTGGATGAGAACATTTTACCAAAGGTCCTTCAAAAGTAGGGTTGAGGTCAGGACTCTGTACAGGACACTGGAGTTCCTCCATGACCTCAAACCTACTGAACTCTTTTTGGAATGAGAAGACCTCAAAGGTGTTCTGTAGGGTTAAGGGCAGGTTCTGTTTTTGGATGAGAACATTTTACCAAAAGTCCTTCAAAAGTAGGGTTTAGGTTAAAACTCTGTACAGGACACTGAAGTTCCTCCATAACCTCACACCTACTGAACACCATTGGGGTGAGGAGACCTCATGCCAGACGTGTTCCGTAGGGCTGAGGGCAGGTACTGATGTTGGGTGAGAAAACCTGGCTCACCATCCACACTCTACCCCAAAGGTGTTCAGTAGGGTGAGGTCAGGGCTCTGTGCAAGACACTCGAGTTCCTCCATGACCTCACCCCTACTGAACACCATTGGGGTGAGACCTCATCCTAGACGTGTTCCGTAGGGTTGAGGGCAGGTACTGATGTTGGGTGAGAAGACCTTATACCAAAAGTAAGGTTGAGGTCAGGGCTCTGTACAGGACACTGGAGTTCCTCCACACCAAACTGGCCATCTATGTCTTTTATGGAGCTGGCTTTGTACACAGAGGACAGTCATGGGGGGACAGAAAAGGGTCTTCACCAAACTGGTCATCCATGTCTTTATGGAGCTGGCTTTGTACACGGAGGACAATCATGGGGGGACAGAAAAGGGTCTTCACCAAACTGGTCATCCATGTCTTTATGGAGACAGCTTTGTACACGGGGGACAGTCATGGGGGGACAGAAAAGGGTCTTCACCAAACTGGTCATTCATGTCTTTATGGAGCTGGCTTTGTACACGGGGGACAGTCATGGGGGGACAGAAAAGGGTCTTCACCAAACTGGTCATCCATGTCTTTATGGAGCTGGCTTTGTACACGGGGGACAGTCATGGGGGACAGAAAAGGGTCTTCACCAAACTGTTACCACAAGGCTGGAAGAGCACAATTGTCTCCAATGTCTTTGTATGATGGAGGATTACCAGGGCCCTTCACTGGAGACACCTGAACGTGGTAATTTGGAGGGTGGACAACTTCTTTTTGGCACCATAGTGTCTGTCCCAGGTTGGGAGCTGAGTTTAGAGTTGGACCTGCCCTTCGCAGAGGTGGCTTGGTTGGATAGTGTGGTTTCCCATGTAACAAAAAACCATCAGTATTTATCCCAAAATGTTGAAATCGTTGGGAAATGTTTGTGGTGTTGGCCGTGCTTCCCCACCCGCGTGCACCGCGTTTCCCCACCCGCGTGCACTGCGTTTCCCCACCCGCGTGCACCGCGTTTTCCCACCCTCGTGCACCTTTTCGTATTATAAATGACTCCAAATATCGGCCTTTGAGGCTTCCTCTCTTGGTGTGCAGATCATACTCCATCCATCTGGTGCTGGACCCGTGATTGATGTTCTCCAGGGAACCACCGGATGACATTTTTCATCTGTTTTCGAAGACTTGCAGCGTCTTTCACAGGAGGAGCAGAGATTCTGCATGATCGAATTTTTCAGCGACTCGAGGACCGCTAGACCGTGTGAACCCCAAAAACACGGGCGTGAGGTACAAAGATTGCTTCCTGGAGGCCTCCTTTCACTGTGCGGCATTCCATCCTCAGATTTGTGACCTTTTTATAAAAATGTCCTAATGGGAAGACGTGTCTGTCCTTCTCGGTAATAATTGGGTCGTCTGGTGTCACTTCCTGAAGGTGGAATTTATTGTCCCTATGAAATGGTCTGATATGTTGGCTGCTCCCCCCTCCCCCGAAGATCAGCGATTTATATTTCTTCCTGTCCAGAACAGGTGAAGGCTATTAGCCGGTTTGATGGAATATCCGCCGCCGTCCGCCAGGCTTTGGGTTTGCTGCGATTTTCTTCATTTCTTGTTTTCTGTTTAACTCTGACTATTCCAGCACATACGGCGCCTCAGTGACGGGTTCCGGCTTCAACAATTCAGAAAATGTCAGAACTTATATAGGGTTGTTTTTTGTTTTTTCCTTTTGTATGTCCAGCATGTACCCCCCCCCCCCCCCACACACACACACACATCTCCCCTCTAGAACTTGTATGGCTGGTGGGAATAGAAAATGTCCCATCATTGGTGTCAGTGGGAGGCATGGTGCCCCATCATTGGTATCAGTGGGAGGCATGGTGCCCCATCGTTGGTGTCATTGGGTGGCATGGTGCCCCATCGTTGGTGTCAGTGGGAGGCACGGTGCCCCATCGTTGGTGTCAGTGGGAGGCACGGTGCCCCATCACTGGTGTCAGTGGGAGGCACAATGCCCCGTCACTGGTGTCAGTGGGAGGCATGGTGCCCCATCACTGGTTGTCATGGTGCCCCATCACTAGTGTCATTTGGAGACATGGTGCCCCATCACTGTTGTCAGTGGGAGGCATGGTGCTCAGTCACTGGTGTCAGTGGGAGGCATGGTGCCCCATCATTGGTGTCATTGGGTGGCATGGTGCCCCATCATTGGTGTCATTGGGTGGCATGGTGCCCCATCGTTGGTGTCATTGGGTGGCATGGTGCCCCATCGTTGGTGTCATTGGGTGGCATGGTGCCCCTTCGTTGGTGTCAATGGGAGGCACGGTGCCCCTTCGTTGGTGTCAGTGGGAGGCATGGTGCCCCATCACTGGTGTCAGTGGGAGGAATAGTGCCCCATCACTGGTGTCATGGTACCCCATCACTGGTGTCAGTGGGAGGCACAGTGCCCCAGAACTGGATTAATGCAAGCAAAGGGCTACATTTTGGCCCCTGGGCCACAGTTTATAGTATTCCTAGATTTGTAGAATTGTTGGAGGCAGCTGCTGGGAGGTCTGTTGATTGACCTCCAGAACTACATCTCCCAAATGTCCTCCCCTTAGTGTGAGGGTTCCTGGGAGTCAAGGCAGCAGCATTGTTCTACAGGGGCAGAAATCCATGTATACATGTGGGGTGGGGGTCGGGAGGAGTTCTGTAGTCCAGAAGGCAGGTGGGTAGTGCAGCAGGGGCGGAGTTATCAGCAGGGATAAATAATGTGGGGCGTGGGGGGGGGTCACTTTTTTGGCGGCTGCCATCACCGGGCTGGAAATCTTCATAGAGAAACAGCATGGAGCTAGAAGGTGGTCCCACATGTAGGGGTCCCATCACCATTCACCACAAAGAAGCCCGAAATCCGTTCATTCTGGGGAAAAATGAGCGACTTTCTGAGATTTTTCTTATATATTTTTTCTAGGATTTGTAGAATATTTCAGCCGTAAAATCTCAATTCCGCATCCGTGAAATGGAGGGCTGAGCTCCGCGTGCCGCATGTCCATCACCTGTCAGTGTTTGCTGGGAGAGGTGACCCCATCATAGAGCCGGCGTGACATGTGACGCCGCCT
>NW_028320908.1:222500-308052 GCF_062004578.1 Staurois parvus | reverse complement strand
GCCCGATGATCGGAGTGAACATTCGCCCGATGATCGGAGTGAACATTCGCCCAATGATCGGAGTGAACATTCGTCCAATGATCGGAGTGAACATTCGCCCAATGATCGGCGTCAACATTCGTCCAATGATCGGAGTGAACATTCGTCCAATGATCGGAGTGAACATTCGTCCAATGATCGGAGTGAACATTCGCCCAATGATCGGCATCAACATTCGTCCAATGATCGGAGTGAACATTCGTCCAATGATCGGAGTGAACATTCGCCCAATGATCGGAGTGAACATTCGCCCAATGATCGGCGTCAACATTCGCCCAATGATCGGAGTGAACATTCGTCCAATGATCGGAGTGAACATTCGCCCAATGATCGGAGTGAACATTCGTCCAATGATCGGAGTGAACGTTCGTCCAATGATCGGAGTGAACATTCGTCCAATGATCGGAGTGAACATTCGTCCAATGATCGGAGTGAACGTTCGCCCAATGATCGGAGTGAACGTTCGTCCAATGATCGGAGTGAACATTCGTCCAATGATCGGAGTGAACATTCGCCCAATGATCGGAGTGAACATTCGTCCAATGATCGGAGTGAACATTCGTCCAATGATCGGAGTGAACATTCGTCCAATGATCGGAGTGAACGTTTGCCCAATGATCGGAGTGAACATTCGTCCAATGATCGGAGTGAACATTCGTCCAATGATCGGAGTGAACATTCGCCCAATGATCGGCATCAACATTCGTCCAATGATCGGAGTGAACATTCGTCCAATGATCGGAGTGAACGTTCGTCCAATGATCGGCATCAACATTCGTCCAATGATCGGAGTGAACATTCGTCCAATGATCGGAGTGAACGTTCGTCCAATGATCGGAGTGAACGTTTGTCCAATGATCGGAGTGAACATTCGTCCAATGATCGGAGTGAACATTCGTCCAATGATCGGAGTGAACATTCGTCCAATGATCGGCGTCAACATTCGTCCAATGATCGGAGTGAACATTCGTCCAATGATCGGAGTGAACGTTTGCCCAATGATCGGAGTGAACATTCGTCCAATGATCGGCGTGAACATTCGTCCGATGATCGGAGTGAACATTCGTCCGATGATCGGCGTGAACATTCGCCCAATGATCGGAGTGAACATTCGCCCGATGATCGGAGTGAACATTCGTCCGATGATCGGAGTGAACATTCGTCCAATGATCGGCATCAACATTCGTCCAATGATCGGAGTGAACATTCGTCCAATGATCGGCGTCAACATTCGTCCAATGATCGGAGTGAACATTCGTCCAATGATCGGAGTGAACATTCGTCCAATGATCGGAGTGAACATTCGTCCGATGATCGGCGTGAACATTCGTCCAATGATCGGAGTGAACATTCGTCCGATGATCGGCATCAACATTCGTCCAATGATCGGCGTGAACATTCGTCCAATGATCGGCGTTAACATTCGCCCAATGATCGGCGTGAACATTCGTCCAATGATCGGCATCAACATTCGTCCAATGATCGGAGTGAACATTCGTCCAATGATCGGAGTGAACATTCGTCCAATGATCGGCATCAACATTCGTCCAATGATCGGAGTGAACATTCGTCCAATGATCGGCATCAACATTCGTCCAATGATCGGAGTGAACATTCGTCCAATGATCGGCGTCAACATTCGTCCAATGATCGGAGTGAACATTCGTCCGATAATCGGCATCAACATTCGTCCAATGATCGTAGTGAACATTCGTCC
The DNA here is from genome assembly GCF_062004578.1 of Staurois parvus. NCBI lineage: Eukaryota > Metazoa > Chordata > Amphibia > Anura > Ranidae > Staurois > Staurois parvus. The sequence continues at coordinate 306,296 of NW_028320908.1, read as the reverse complement.
AATGATCGGAGTGAACATTCGTCCGATGATCGGCGTGAACATTCGTCCGATGATCGGCGTGAACATTCGTCCAATGATCGGCGTGAACATTCGTCCAATGATCGGCATCAACATTCGTCCAATGATCGTAGTGAACATTCGTCCAATGATCGGTGTGAACATTCGTCCAATGATCGGCATCAACATTCGTCCAATGATCGGCGTGAACATTCGTCCAATGATCGGCGTCAACATTCGCCCAATGATCGGCGTGAACATTCGTCCAATGATCGGAGTGAACATTCGTCCTATGATCGGAGTGAACATTCGTCCCATGATCGGCATCAACATTCGTCCAATGATCGGAGTGAACATTCGTCCAATGATCGGAGTGAACATTCGTCCAATGATCGGAGTGAACATTCGTCCAATGATCGGAGTGAACATTCGTCCAATGATCGGAGTGAACATTCGTCCAATGATCGGAGTGAACATTCTTCCAATGATCGGAGTGAACATTCGTCCAATGATCGGAGTGAACATTCGCCCAATGATCGGAGTGAACATTCGTCCAATGATCGGCGTCAACATTCGTCCAATGATCGGAGTGAACATTCGTCCAATGATCGGAGTGAACATTCGTCCAATGATCGGAGTGAACATTCGTCCGATAATCGGCATCAACATTCGTCCAATGATCGGCATCAACATTCGTCCAATGATCGGCGTCAACATTCGTCCAATGATCGGCGTGAACATTCGTCCGATGATCGGCATCAACATTCGTCCAATGATCGGCGTGAACATTCGTCCGATGATCGGCATCAACATTCGTCCAATGATCGGCATCAACATTCGTCCAATGATCGGCGTCAACATTCGTCCAATGATCGGAGTGAACGTTCGTCCAATGATCGGAGTGAACATTCGTCCAATGATCGGAGTGAACATTCGTCCAATGATCGGAGTGAACATTCGTCCAATGATCGGAGTGAACATTCGTCCAATGATCGGAGTGAACATTCGTCCAATGATCGGAGTGAACATTCGTCCAATGATCGGAGTGAACATTCGTCCAATGATCGGAGTGAACATTCGTCCAATGATCGGAGTGAACGTTCGTCCAATGATCGGAGTGAACGTTCGCCCAATGATCGGAGTGAACGTTCGTCCAATGATCGGAGTGAACATTCGTCCGATGATCGGCGTGAACATTCGTCCGATGATCGGCGTGAACATTCGCCCGATGATGGAAGTGAACATTCGTCCGATGATGGGAGTGAACATTCGTCCGATGATCGGCGTGAACATTCGTCCAATAATCGGAGTGAACATTCGTCCAATGATCGGAGTGAACATTCGTCCAATGATCGGCGTCAACGTTCGTCCAATGATCGGAGTGAACGTTCGACCAATGATCGGAGTGAACATTCGTCCAATGATCGGAGTGAACATTCGCCCAATGATCGGAGTGAACATTCGTGCAATGATCGGAGTGAACATTCGTCCAATGATCGGAGTGAGCGTTCGTCCAATGATCGACATGAACATTCGTCCAATGATCGGAGTGAACATTCGTCCAATGATCGGAGTGAACATTCGTCCAATGATCGGCGTCAACATTCGTCCAATGATCGGAGTGAACATTCGTCCGATAATCGGCATCAACATTCGTCCAATGATCGTAGTGAACATTCGTCCAATGATCGGAGTGAACATTCGTCCAATGATCGGAGTGAACATTCGTCCGATGATCGGCGTGAACATTCGTCCAATGATCGGAGTGAACATTCGTCCAATGATCGGCGTCAACGTTCGTCCAATGATCGGAGTGAACATTCGTCCAATGATCGGAGTGAACATTCGTCCAATGATCGGAGTGAACATTCGTCCGATGATCTGAGTGAACATTCGTCCAATGATGGGAGTGAACATTCGTCCGATGATCGGCCTGAACATTCGCCCGATGATGGGAGTGAACATTCGCCCGATGTTGGGAGTGAACATTCGCCCGATGATGGGAGTGAACATTCGTCCGATGATCGGCGTGAACATTCGTCCGATGATCGGCCTGAACATTCGCCCGATGATGGGAGTGAACATTCGCCCGATGTTGGGAGTGAACATTCGCCCGATGATGGGAGTGAACATTCGTCCGATGATCGGCGTGAACATTCGTCCAATGATCGGAGTGAACATTCGTCCAATGATCGGAGTGAACATTCGTCCAATGATCGGCATCAACATTCGTCCGATGATCGGCGTGAACATTCGCCCGATGATGGAAGTGAACATTCGTCCGATGATGGGAGTGAACATTCGTCCGATGATCGGTGTGAACATTCGTCCGATGATCGGAGTGAACATTCGTCCGATGATCGGAGTGAACATTCGTCCGATGATCGGAGTGAACATTCGTCCGATGATCGGAGTGAACATTCGTCCGATGATCGGAGTGAACATTCGTCCGATGATCGGCGTGAACATTCGTCCGATGATCGGCGTGAACATTCGTCCGATGATCGGCGTCAACATTCGTCCAATGATCGGCGTGAACATTCGTCCGATGATCGGCGTCAACATTCGTCCGATGATCGGCGTGAACATTCGTCCGATGATCGGCATCAACATTCGTCCAATGATCGGAGTGAACATTCGTCCAATGATCGGAGTGAACATTCGTCCGATGATCGGCGTGAACATTCGTCCGATGATCGGCGTGAACATTCGCCCGATGATGGAAGTGAACATTCGTCCGATGATGGGAGTGAACATTCGTCCGATGATCGGCGTGAACATTCGTCCGATGATGGGAGTGAACATTCTTCCGATGATGGGAGTGAACATTCGTCCGATGATCGGAGTGAACATTCGTCCGATGATCGGAGTGAACATTCGTCCGATGATCGGAGTGAACATTCGTCCAATGATCGGAGTGAACATTCGTCCGATGATCGGCGTGAACATTCGTCCGATGATCGGCATCAACATTCGTCCAATGATCGGCGTGAACATTCGCCCAATGATCGGCATCAACATTCGTCCAATGATCGGCATCAACATTCGTCCAATGATCGGCATCAACATTCGTCCAATGATCGGCATCAACATTCGTCCAATGATCGGAGTGAACATTCGTCCAATGATCGGCGTGAACATTCGTCCGATGATCAGAGTGAACATTCGTCCAATGATCCGAGTGAACATTCGTCCAATGATCGGCATCAACATTCGTCCGATGATCTGAGTGAACATTCGTCCGATGATCGGCGTGAACATTCGTCCGATGATCGGCCTGAACATTCGCCCGATGATGGGAGTGAACATTCGCCCGATGTTGGGAGTGAACATTCGCCCGATGATGGGAGTGAACATTCGTCCGATGATCGGAGTGAACATTCGTCCAATGATCGGAGTGAACGTTCGTCCAATGATCGGAGTGAACATTCGTCCAATGATCGGCATCAACATTCGTCCGATGATCGGCGTGAACATTCGTCCAATGATCGGCGTCAACATTCGTCCAATGATCGGCGTGAACATTCGTCCAATGATCGGCGTGAACATTCGTCCGATGATCGGCGTCAACATTCGTCCGATGATCGGTGTGAACATTCGTCCAATGATCGGAGTGAACATTCGTCCAATGATCGGAGTGAACATTCGTCCAATGATCGGAGTGAACATTCGTCCAATGATCGGAGTGAACATTCGTCCAATGATCGGCATCAACATTCGTCCAATGATCGGAGTGAACATTCGTCCAATGATCGGAGTGAACATTCGTCCAATGATCGGAGTGAACATTCGTCCGATGATCGGCGTGAACATTCGTCCGATGATCGGCGTGAACATTCGCCCGATGATGGAAGTGAACATTCGTCCGATGATGGGAGTGAACATTCGTCCGATGATCGGCGTGAACATTCGTCCAATGATCGGAGTGAACATTCGTCCGATGATGGGAGTGAACATTCGTCCAATGATCGGAGTGAACATTCGTCCGATGATCGGCGTGAACATTCGTCCGATGATCGGAGTGAACATTCGTCCGATGATCGGACTGAACATTCGTCCGATAATCGGCATCAACATTCGTCCAATGATCGGAGTGAACATTCGTCCAATGATCGGCATCAACATTCGTCCAATGATCGGCGTTAACATTCGCCCAATGATCGGCATCAACATTCGTCCAATGATCGGCATCAACATTCGTCCAATGATCGGCGTTAACATTCGTCCAATGATCGGCATCAACATTCGTCCAATGATCGGCGTGAACATTCGCCCAATGATCGGCATCAACATTCGTCCAATGATCGGCATCAACATTCGTCCAATGATCGGAGTGAACATTCGTCCAATGATCGGCGTGAACATTCGTCCGATGATCGGAGTGAACATTGGTCCAATGATCGGCATCAACATTCGTCCAATGATCGGAGTGAACATTCGTCCAATGATCGGCGTGAACATTCGTCCAATGATCGGCGTGAACATTCGTCCGATGATCTGAGTGAACATTCGTCCGATGATCGGCGTGAACATTCGTCCGATGATCGGCGTGAACATTCGCCCGATGATGGGAGTGAACATTCATCCGATGATCGGCGTGAACATTCGCCCGATGATGGTAGTGAACATTCGCCCGATGATCGGAGTGAACATTCGCCCGATGATCGGAGTGAACATTCGTCCAATGATCGGAGTGAACATTCGTCCAATGATCGGAGTGAACATTCGTCCAATGATCGGAGTGAACGTTCGTCCAATGATTGGCGTCAACATTCGTCCAATGATCGGAGTGAACGTTCGCCCAATGATCGGAGTGAACATTCGTCCAATGATCGGAGTGAACATTCGCCCGATGATTGGAGTGAACATTCATCCGATGATCGGAGTGAACATTCGTCCGATGATCGGAGTGAACATTCGTCCGATAATAGGCATCAACATTCGTCCAATGATCGGAGTGAACATTCGCCCGATGATCGGCGTCAACATTCGCCCGATGATCGGAGTGAACATTCGTCCAATGATCGGAGTGAACATTCGTCCAATGATCGGAGTGAACATTCGTCCAATGATCGGAGTGAACATTCGTCCAATGATCGGCGTGAACATTCGTCCAATGATCGGAGTGAACATTCGTCCAATGATCGGAGTGAACATTCGCCCAATGATCGGAGTGAACATTCGCCCAATGATCGGAGTGAACATTCGCCCGATGATCGGAGTGAACATTCGTCCAATGATCGGAGTGAACATTCGCCCAATGATCGGAGTGAACATTCGTCCAATGATCGGAGTGAACATTCGCCCAATGATCGGAGTGAACATTCGTCCAATGATCGGAGTGAACATTCGCCCAATGATCGGCGTCAACATTTGTCCAATGATCGGAGTGAACATTCGTCCAATGATCGGAGTGAACATTCGTCCAATGATCGGAGTGAACATTCGCCCAATGATCGGCATCAACATTCGTCCAATGATCGGAGTGAACATTCGTCCAATGATCAGAGTGAACATTCGCCCAATGATCGGAGTGAACATTCGCCCAATGATCGGAGTGAACGTTCGTCCAATGATCGGAGTGAACATTCGTCCAATGATCGGAGTGAACATTCGCCCAATGATCGGCATCAACATTCGTCCAATGATCGGAGTGAACATTCGTCCAATGATCGGAGTGAACATTCGCCCAATGATCGGCATCAACATTCGTCCAATGATCGGAGTGAACATTCGTCCAATGATCGGAGTGAACGTTCGTCCAATGATCGGCATCAACATTCGTCCAATGATCGGAGTGAACATTCGTCCAATGATCGGAGTGAACGTTCGTCCAATGATCGGCATCAACATTCGTCCAATGATCGGAGTGAACATTCGTCCAATGATCGGAGTGAACGTTCGTCCAATGATCGGAGTGAACGTTTGTCCAATGATCGGAGTGAACATTCGTCCAATGATCGGCGTCAACATTCGTCCAATGATCGGAGTGAACATTCGTCCAATGATCGGAGTGAACGTTTGCCCAATGATCGGAGTGAACATTCGTCCAATGATCGGCGTGAACATTCGTCCGATGATCGGAGTGAACATTCGTCCGATGATCGGCGTGAACATTCGCCCAATGATCGGAGTGAACATTCGCCCGATGATCGGAGTGAACATTCGTCCGATGATCGGAGTGAACATTCGTCCAATGATCGGCATCAACATTCGTCCAATGATCGGAGTGAACATTCGTCCAATGATCGGCGTCAACATTCGTCCAATGATCGGAGTGAACATTCGTCCAATGATCGGAGTGAACATTCGTCCAATGATCGGAGTGAACATTCGTCCGATGATCGGCGTGAACATTCGTCCGATGATCGGAGTGAACATTCGTCCAATGATCGGCGTGAACATTCGCCCAATGATCGGCATCAACATTCGTCCAATGATCGGCATCAACATTCGTCCAATGATCGGCGTGAACATTCGTCCAATGATCGGCATCAACATTCGTCCAATGATCGGCGTGAACATTCGTCCAATGATCGGCGTTAACATTCGCCCAATGATCGGCGTGAACATTCGTCCAATGATCGGCGTCAACATTCGTCCAATGATCGGCGTGAACATTCGTCCAATGATCGGCGTTAACATTCGCCCAATGATCGGCATCAACATTCGTCCAATGATCGGAGTGAACATTCGTCCAATGATCGGAGTGAACATTCGCCCAATGATCGGAGTGAACATTCGCCCAATGATCGGAGTGAACATTCGTCCAATGATCGGAGTGAACATTCGCCCAATGATCGGAGTGAACATTCGTCCAATGATCGGCGTCAACATTCGCCCAATGATCGGAGTGAACATTCGTCCAATGATCGGAGTGAACATTCGTCCAATGATCGGAGTGAACATTCGTCCAATGATCGACATCAACATTCGTCCAATGATCGGAGTGAACATTCGTCCAATGATCGGCGTCAACATTCGTCCAATGATCGGAGTGAACGTTTGTCCAATGATCGGAGTGAACATTCGTCCAATGATCGGAGTGAACATTCGCCCGATGATCGGAGTGAACATTCATCCGATGATCGGAGTGAACATTCGTCCGATGATCGGAGTGAACATTCGTCCGATAATAGGCATCAACATTCGTCCAATGATCGGAGTGAACGTTTGTCCAATGATCGGAGTGAACATTCGCCCAATGATCGGAGTGAACATTCGCCCGATGATTGGAGTGAACATTCATCCGATGATCGGAGTGAACATTCGTCCGATGATCGGAGTGAACATTCGTCCAATGATCGGCATCAACATTCGTCCAATGATCGGCGTGAACATTCGTCCAATGATTGGCGTCAACATTCGTCCAATGATCGGAGTGAACATTCGTCCAATGATCGGAGTGAACATTCGTCCAATGATCGGAGTGAACATTCGTCCAATGATCGGAGTGAACATTCGTCCAATGATCGGAGTGAACGTTTGCCCAATGATCGGAGTGAACATTCGCCCGATGATCGGAGTGAACATTCGTCCAATGATCGGAGTGAACATTCGCCCCAATGATCGGAGTGAACATTCGTCCGATGATCGGAGTGAACATTCGCCCAATGATCGGAGTGAACATTCGCCCAATGATCGGAGGGAACATTCGTCCGATAATCGGCATCAACATTCATCCAATGATCGGCGTCAACATTCGTCCAATGATCGGAGTGAACATTCGTCCAATGATCGGAGTGAACATTCGTCCAATGATCGGAGTGAACATTCGTCCAATGATCGGAGTGAACGTTCGTCCAATGATCGGAGTGAACATTCGCCCAATGATCGGAAGGAACATTCGTCCAATGATCGGAGTGAACATTCGTCCAATGATCGGATTGAACATTCATCCAATGATCGGCATCAACATTCGTCCAATGATCGGAGTGAACATTCGTCCAATGATCGGATTGAACATTCGTCCAATGATCGGCGTCAACATTCGTCCAATGATCGGAGTGAACGTTCGTCCAATGATCGGAGTGAACATTCGTCCGATAATCGGCATCAACATTCGCCCAATGATCGGAGTGAACATTCGTCCAATGATCGGCATCAACATTCGTCCAATGATCGTAGTGAACATTCGTCCAATGATCGGAGTGAACATTCGTCCGATGATCGGCGTGAACATTCGTCCGATGATCGGCGTGAACATTCGTCCGATGATCGGAGTGAACATTCGTCCGATGATCGGACTGAACATTCGTCCGATAATCGGCATCAACATTCGTCCAATGATCGGCGTGAACATTCGCCCAATGATCGGCATCAACATTCGTCCAATGATCGGCATCAATATTCGTCCAATGATCGGCGTGAACATTCGTCCAATGATCGGCATCAACATTCGTCCAATGATCGGCGTGAACATTCGTCCAATGATCGGCGTTAACATTCGCCCAATGATCGGCGTGAACATTCGTCCAATGATCGGCATCAACATTCGTCCAATGATCGGAGTGAACATTCGTCCAATGATCGGAGTGAACATTCGTCCAATGATCGGAGTGAACATTCGTCCAATGATCGGCATCAACATTCGTCCAATGATCGGAGTGAACATTCGTCCAATGATCGGCGTCAACATTCGTCCAATGATCGGAGTGAACATTCGTCCGATAATCGGCATCAACATTCGTCCAATGATCGTAGTGAACATTCGTCCAATGATCGGAGTGAACATTCGTCCGCTGATCGGCGTGAACATTCGTCCGATGATCGGCGTGAACATTCGTCCGATGATCGGAGTGAACATTCGTCCGATGATCGGACAGAACATTCGCCCAATGATCGGCATCAACATTCGTCCAATGATCGGTGTGAACATTCGTCCAATGATCGGCATCAACATTCGTCCAATGATCGGCGTGAACATTCGTCCAATGATCGGCGTCAACATTCGCCCAATGATCGGCGTGAACATTCGTCCGATGATCGGAGTGAACATTCGTCCGATGATCGGAGTGAACATTCGTCCCATGATCGGCATCAACATTCGTCCAATGATCGGAGTGAACATTCGTCCAATGATCGGAGTGAACATTCGTCCAATGATCGGAGTGAACATTCGTCCAATGATCGGAGTGAACATTCGTCCAATGATCGGAGTGAACATTCTTCCAATGATCGGAGTGAACATTCGTCCAATGATCGGAGTGAACATTCGTCCAATGATCGGAGTGAACATTCGTCCAATGATCGGAGTGAACATTCGTCCAATGATCGGAGTGAACATTCGCCCAATGATCGGAGTGAACATTCGTCCAATGATCGGCGTCAACATTCGTCCAATGATCGGAGTGAACATTCGTCCAATGATCGGAGTGAACATTCGTCCAATGATCGGAGTGAACATTCGTCCGATAATCGGCATCAACATTCGTCCAATGATCGGCATCAACATTCGTCCAATGATCGGCGTCAACATTCGTCCAATGATCGGCGTGAACATTCGTCCGATGATCGGCATCAACATTCGTCCAATGATCGGAGTGAACATTCGTCCAATGATCGGAGTGAACATTCGTCCAATGATCGGAGTGAACATTCGTCCAATGATCGGAGTGAACATTCGTCCAATGATCGGAGTGAACATTCGTCCAATGATCGGCGTCAACATTCGTCCAATGATCGGAGTGAACATTCGTCCAATGATCGGAGTGAACATTCGTCCAATGATCGGAGTGAACATTCGTCCAATGATCGGAGTGAACATTCGTCCAATGATCGGAGTGAACGTTCGTCCAATGATCGGAGTGAACGTTCGTCCAATGATCGGAGTGAACGTTCGTCCAATGATCGGAGTGAACGTTCGTCCGATGATCGGCGTGAACATTCGTCCGATGATCGGCGTGAACATTCGCCCGATGATGGAAGTGAACATTCGTCCGATGATGGGAGTGAACATTCGTCCAATGATCGGCGTGAACATTCGTCCAATAATCGGAGTGAACATTCGTCCAATGATCGGAGTGAACATTCGTCCAATGATCGGAGTGAACATTCGTCCAATGATCGGCGTCAACGTTCGTCCAATGATCGGAGTGAACGTTCGACCAATGATCGGAGTGAACATTCGTCCAATGATCGGAGTGAACATTCGCCCAATGATCGGAGTGAACATTCGTGCAATGATCGGAGTGAACATTCGTCCAATGATCGGAGTGAACATTCGTCCAATGATCGGAGTGAACATTCGTCCAATGATCGGAGTGAACATTCGTCCAATGATCGGAGTGAACATTCGTCCAATGATCGGAGTGAACATTCGCCCAATGATCGGAGTGAACATTCGTGCAATGATCGACATGAACATTCGTCCAATGATCGGAGTGAACATTCGTCCAATGATCGGAGTGAACATTCGTCCAATGATCGGCGTCAACATTCGTCCAATGATCGGCATCAACATTCGTCCAATGATCGTAGTGAACATTCGTCCAATGATCAGAGTGAACATTCGTCCGATGATCGGCGTGAACATTCGTCCGATGATCGGCGTGAACATTCGTCCGATGATCGGAGTGAACATTCGTCCAATGATCGGCGTGAACATTCGTCCAATGATCGGAGTGAACATTCGTCCAATGATCGGAGTGAACATTCGTCCAATGATCGGCGTCAACGTTCGTCCAATGATCGGAGTGAACGTTCGTCCAATGATCGGAGTGAACATTCGTCCAATGATCGGCATCAACATTCGTCCGATGATCTGAGTGAACATTCGTCCGATGATCGGCGTGAACATTCGTCCGATGATCGGCCTGAACATTCGCCCGATGATGGGAGTGAACATTCGCCCGATGTTGGGAGTGAACATTCGCCCGATGATGGGAGTGAACATTCGTCCGATGATCGGCGTGAACATTCGTCCAATGATCGGAGTGAACATTCGTCCAATGATCGGAGTGAACATTCGTCCAATGATCGGCATCAACATTCGTCCAATGATCGGAGTGAACATTCGTCCAATGATCGGAGTGAACATTCTTCCAATGATCGGAGTGAACATTCGTCCGATGATCGGCGTGAACATTCGTCCGATGATCGGCGTGAACATTCGCCCGATGATGGAAGTGAACATTCGTCCGATGATGGGAGTGAACATTCGTCCGATGATCGGTGTGAACATTCGTCCGATGATCGGAGTGAACATTCGTCCGATGATGGGAGTGAACATTCGTCCGATGATCGGAGTGAACATTCGTCCGATGATCGGAGTGAACATTCGTCCGATGATCGGAGTGAACATTCGTCCGATGATCGGAGTGAACATTCGTCCGATGATCGGCGTGAACATTCGTCCGATGATCGGCGTGAACATTCGTCCGATGATCGGCGTCAACATTCGTCCAATGATCGGCGTGAACATTCGTCCGATGATCGGCGTCAACATTCGTCCAATGATCGGCGTGAACATTCGTCCGATGATCGGCATCAACATTCGTCCAATGATCGGAGTGAACATTCGTCCAATGATCGGAGTGAACATTCGTCCAATGATCGGAGTGAACATTCGTCCAATGATCGGCATCAACATTCGTCCAATGATCGGAGTGAACATTCGTCCAATGATCGGAGTGAACATTCGTCCGATGATCGGCGTGAACATTCATCCGATGATCGGCGTGAACATTCGCCCGATGATGGAAGTGAACATTCGTCCGATGATGGGAATGAACATTCGTCCGATGATCGGCGTGAACATTCGTCCAATGATGGGAGTGAACATTCGTCCGATGATGGGAGTGAACATTCGTCCAATGATCGGAGTGAACATTCGTCCGATGATCGGAGTGATCATTCGTCCGATGATCGGAGTGAACATTCGTCCGATGATCGGAGTGAACATTCGTCCGATGATCGGCGTGAACATTCGTCCAATGATCGGCATCAACATTCGTCCAATGATCGGCATCAACATTCGTCCAATGATCGGCGTGAACATTCGTCCAATGATCGGCATCAACATTCGTCCAATGATCGGCATCAACATTCGTCCAATGATCGGCATCAACATTCGTCCAATGATCGGAGTGAACATTCGTCCAATGATCGGCGTGAACATTCGTCCGATGATCGGAGTGAACATTCGTCCAATGATCCGAGTGAACATTCGTCCAATGATCGGCATCAACATTCGTCCGATGATCTGAGTGAACATTCGTCCGATGATCGGCGTGAACATTCGTCCGATGATCGGCCTGAACATTCGCCCGATGATGGGAGTGAACATTCGCCCGATGTTGGGAGTGAACATTCGCCCGATGATGGGAGTGAACATTCGTCCGATGATCGGAGTGAACATTCGTCCAATGATCGGAGTGAACGTTCGTCCAATGATCGGAGTGAACATTCGTCCAATGATCGGCATCAACATTCGTCCGATGATCGGCGTGAACATTCGTCCAATGATCGGCGTCAACATTCGTCCAATGATCGGCGTGAACATTCGTCCAATGATCGGCGTCAACATTCGTCCAATGATCGGCGTGAACATTCGTCCGATGATCGGCGTCAACATTCGTCCGATGATCGGCGTGAACATTCGTCCGATGATCGGAGTGAACATTCGTCCAATGATCGGAGTGAACATTCGTCCAATGATCGGAGTGAACATTCGTCCAATGATCGGAGTGAACATTCGTCCAATGATCGGCATCAACATTCGTCCAATGATCGGAGTGAACATTCGTCCAATGATCGGAGTGAACATTCGTCCAATGATCGGAGTGAACATTCGTCCAATGATCGGAGTGAACATTCGTCCGATGATCGGCGTGAACATTCGTCCGATGATCGGCGTGAACATTCGCCCGATGATGGAAGTGAACATTCGTCCGATGATGGGAGTGAACATTCGTCCGATGATCGGCGTGAACATTCGTCCAATGATCGGAGTGAACATTCGTCCGATGATGGGAGTGAACATTCGTCCAATGATCGGAGTGAACATTCGTCCGATGATCGGCGTGAACATTCGTCCGATGATCGGAGTGAACATTCGTCCGATGATCGGACTGAACATTCGTCCGATAATCGGCATCAACATTCGTCCAATGATCGGAGTGAACATTCGTCCAATGATCGGCGTTAACATTCGCCCAATGATCGGCATCAACATTCGTCCAATGATCGGCATCAACATTCGTCCAATGATCGGCGTGAACATTCGTCCAATGATCGGCATCAACATTCGTCCAATGATCGGCGTGAACATTCGCCCAATGATCGGCATCAACATTCGTCCAATGATCGGCATCAACATTCGTCCAATGATCGGAGTGAACATTCGTCCAATGATCGGCATCAACATTCGTCCAATGATCGGAGTGAACATTCGTCCAATGATCGGCGTGAACATTCGTTCGATGATCGGAGTGAACATTGGTCCAATGATCGGCATCAACATTCGTCCAATGATCGGCGTGAACATTCGTCCGATGATCGGAGTGAACATTCGTCCAATGATCGGAGTGAACATTCGTCCAATGATCGGAGTGAACATTCGTCCAATGATCGGCATCAACATTCGTCCAATGATCGGAGTGAACATTCGTCCAATGATCGGAGTGAACATTCGTCCAATGATCGGAGTGAACATTCGTCCAATGATCTGAGTGAACATTCGTCCGATGATCGGCGTGAACATTCGTCCGATGATCGGCGTGAACATTCGCCCGATGATGGGAGTGAACATTCATCCGATGATCGGCGTGAACATTCGCCCGATGATGGTAGTGAACATTCGCCCGATGATCGGAGTGAACATTCGCCCGATGATCGGAGTGAACATTCGCCCGATGATCGGAGTGAACATTCGTCCGATGATCGGAGTGAACATTCGTCCGATGATCGGCATCAACATTCGTCCAATGATCGGAGTGAACATTCGTCCAATGATCGGAGTGAACATTCGTCCAATGATCGGAGTGAACATTCGTCCGATAATCGGCATCAACATTCGTCCAATGATCGGCATCAACATTCGTCCAATGATCGGCGTGAACATTCGTCCAATGATCGGCATCAACATTCGTCCAATGATCGGAGTGAACGTTCGTCCAATGATCGGAGTGAACGTTCGCCCAATGATCGGAGTGAACATTCGTCCAATGATCGGCGTCAACATTCGTCCAATGATCGGAGTGAACGTTCGTCCAATGATTGGCATCAACATTCGTCCAATGATCGGAGTGAGCGTTCATCCAATGATCGGCGTGAACATTCGTCCAATGATCGGAGTGAACGTTCGTCCAATGATTGGCGTCAACATTCGTCCAATGATCGGAGTGAACGTTCGCCCAATGATCGGAGTGAACGTTCGTCCAATGATCGGCATCAACATTCGTCCAATGATCGGAGTGAACATTCGTCCAATGATCGGAGTGAACGTTCGTCCAATGATCGGAGTGAACGTTCGCCCAATGATCGGAGTGAACGTTCGCCCAATGATCGGAGTGAATGTTCGCCCAATGATCGGCATCAACATTAGTCCGATGATCGGCATGAACATTCGTCCAATGATCGGCGTGAACATTCGCCAATGATCGGAGTGAACATTCGTCCAATGATCGGAGTGAACATTCGCCCAATGATCGGAGTGAACATTCGTCCGATGATCGGCATCAACATTCGTCCAATGATCGGCGTGAACATTCGCCCAATGATCGGCATCAACATTCGTCCAATGATCGGCATCAACATTCGTCCAATGATCGGCGTGAACATTCGTCCAATGATCGGCATCAACATTCGCCCAATGATCGGCATCAACATTCGTCCAATGATCGGAGTGAACATTCGTCCAATGATCGGCGTGAACATTCGTCCGATGATCGGAGTGAACATTCGTCCAATGATCGGCATCAACATTCGTCCAATGATCGGAGTGAACATTCGTCCAATGATCGGCGTGAACATTCGTCCAATGATCGGCATCAACATTCGTCCGATGATCGGAGTGAACATTCGTCCGATGATCGGCGTGAACATTCGTCCGATGATCGGCGTGAACATTCGCCCGATGATGGGAGTGAACATTCATCCGATGATCGGCGTGAACATTCGCCCGATGATGGGAGTGAACATTCGTCCGATGATCGGAGTGAACATTCGTCCGATGATCGGAGTGAACATTCGCCCGATGATCGGAGTGAACATTCGCCCGATGATCGGAGTGAACATTCGCCCGATGATCGGAGTGAACATTCGCCCGATGATCGGAGTGAACATTCGTCCGATGATCGGAGTGAACATTCGCCCGATGATCGGAGTGAACATTCGTCCGATGATCGGAGTGAACATTCGTCCGATGATCGGCATCAACATTCGTCCAATGATCGGAGTGAACATTCGTCCAATGATCGGAGTGAACATTCGTCCAATGATCGGAGTGAACATTCGTCCAATGATCGGAGTGAACATTCGTCCAATGATCGGAGTGAACATTCGCCCGATGATCGGAGTGAACATTCGTCCGATGATCGGAGTGAACATTCGTCCGATGATCGGAGTGAACATTCGTCCGATGATCGGAGTGAACATTCGTCCGATGATCGGCGTGAACATTCGTCCAATGATCGGAGTGAACATTCGTCCAATGATCGGAGTGAACATTCGTCCGATGATCGGAGTGAACGTTCGCCCGATGATCGGAGTGAACGTTCGTCCGATGATCGGAGTGAACATTCGCCCGATGATCGGAGTGAACATTCGCCCGATGATCGGCGTCAACATTCGCCCAATGATCGGAGTGAACATTCGTCCAATGATCGGAGTGAACATTCGTCCAATGATCGGAGTGAACATTCGTCCAATGATCGGAGTGAACATTCGTCCAATGATCGGCGTCAACATTCGTCCAATGATCGGAGTGAACATTCGTCCAATGATCGGAGTGAACATTCGCCCAATGATCGGAGTGAACATTCGCCCGATGATCGGAGTGAACATTCGCCCGATGATCGGAGTGAACATTCGCCCAATGATCGGAGTGAACATTCGTCCAATGATCGGAGTGAACATTCGCCCAATGATCGGCGTCAACATTCGTCCAATGATCGGAGTGAACATTCGTCCAATGATCGGAGTGAACATTCGTCCAATGATCGGAGTGAACATTCGCCCAATGATCGGCATCAACATTCGTCCAATGATCGGAGTGAACATTCGTCCAATGATCAGAGTGAACATTCGCCCAATGATCGGAGTGAACATTCGCCCAATGATCGGCGTCAACATTCGCCCAATGATCGGAGTGAACATTCGTCCAATGATCGGAGTGAACATTCGCCCAATGATCGGAGTGAACATTCGTCCAATGATCGGAGTGAACGTTCGTCCAATGATCGGAGTGAACATTCGCCCAATGATCGGAGTGAACATTCGTCCAATGATCGGAGTGAACATTCGTCCAATGATCGGAGTGAACGTTTGCCCAATGATCGGAGTGAACATTCGTCCAATGATCGGAGTGAACATTCGTCCAATGATCGGAGTGAACATTCGCCCAATGATCGGCATCAACATTCGTCCAATGATCGGAGTGAACATTCGTCCAATGATCGGAGTGAACGTTCGTCCAATGATCGGCATCAACATTCGTCCAATGATCGGAGTGAACATTCGTCCAATGATCGGAGTGAACGTTCGTCCAATGATCGGAGTGAACGTTTGTCCAATGATCGGAGTGAACATTCGTCCAATGATCGGAGTGAACATTCGTCCAATGATCGGAGTGAACATTCGTCCAATGATCGGCGTCAACATTCGTCCAATGATCGGAGTGAACATTCGTCCAATGATCGGAGTGAACGTTTGCCCAATGATCGGAGTGAACATTCGTCCAATGATCGGCGTGAACATTCGTCCGATGATCGGAGTGAACATTCGTCCGATGATCGGCGTGAACATTCGCCCAATGATCGGAGTGAACATTCGCCCGATGATCGGAGTGAACATTCGTCCGATGATCGGAGTGAACATTCGTCCAATGATCGGCATCAACATTCGTCCAATGATCGGAGTGAACATTCGTCCAATGATCGGCGTCAACATTCGTCCAATGATCGGAGTGAACATTCGTCCAATGATCGGAGTGAACATTCGTCCAATGATCGGAGTGAACATTCGTCCGATGATCGGCGTGAACATTCGTCCAATGATCGGAGTGAACATTCGTCCGATAATCGGCATCAACATTCGTCCAATGATCGGCGTGAACATTCGCCCAATGATCGGCATCAACATTCGTCCAATGATCGGCATCAACATTCGTCCAATGATCGGCGTGAACATTCGTCCAATGATCGGCATCAACATTCGTCCAATGATCGGCGTGAACATTCGTCCAATGATCGGCGTTAACATTCGCCCAATGATCGGCGTGAACATTCGTCCAATGATCGGCGTCAACATTCGTCCAATGATCGGCGTGAACATTCGTCCAATGATCGGCGTTAACATTCGCCCAATGATCGGAGTGAACATTCGTCCAATGATCGACATCAACATTCGTCCAATGATCGGAGTGAACATTCGTCCAATGATCGGAGTGAACATTCGCCCGATGATTGGAGTGAACATTCGTCCGATGATCGGAGTGAACATTCGTCCGATGATCGGAGTGAACATTCGTCCGATAATAGGCATCAACATTCATCCAATGATCGGCGTGAACATTCGTCCAATGATCGGCGTGAACATTCGTCCAATGATTGGCGTCAACATTCGTCCAATGATCGGAGTGAACGTTTGTCCAATGATCGGAGTGAACATTCGTCCAATGATCGGAGTGAACATTCGCCCAATGATCGGCATCAACATTCGCCCAATGATCGGAGTGAACATTCGTCCAATGATCGGAGTGAACATTCGTCCAATGATCGGAGTGAACATTAGTCCAATGATCGGAGTGAACATTCGCCCCAATGATCGGAGTGAACATTCGTCCGATGATCGGAGTGAACATTCGCCCAATGATCGGAGTGAACATTCGCCCAATGATCGGAGGGAACATTCGTCCGATAATCGGCATCAACATTCATCCAATGATCGGCATCAACATTCGTCCAATGATCGGAGTGAACATTCGTCCAATGATCGGCGTCAACATTCGTCCAATGATCGGAGTGAACGTTCGTCCAATGATCGGAGTGAACATTCGTCCGATAATCGGCATCAACATTCGCCCAATGATCGGAGTGAACATTCGTCCAATGATCGGAGTGAACATTCGTCCAATGATCGGCATCAACATTCGTCCAATGATCGTAGTGAACATTCGTCCAATGATCGGAGTGAACATTCGTCCGATGATCGGCGTGAACATTCGTCCGATGATCGGCGTGAACATTCGTCCGATGATCGGAGTGAACATTCGTCCGATGATCGGACTGAACATTCGTCCGATAATCGGCATCAACATTCGTCCAATGATCGGCGTGAACATTCGCCCAATGATCGGCATCAACATTCGTCCAATGATCGGCATCAACATTCGTCCAATGATCGGCGTGCACATTCGTCCAATGATCGGCATCAACATTCGTCCAATGATCGGCGTGAACATTCGTCCAATGATCGGCGTTAACATTCGCCCAATGATCGGCGTGAACATTCGTCCAATGATCGGCATCAACATTCGTCCAATGATCGGAGTGAACATTCGTCCAATGATCGGAGTGAACATTCGTCCAATGATCGGCATCAACATTCGTCCAATGATCGGAGTGAACATTCGTCCAATGATCGGCATCAACATTCGTCCAATGATCGGAGTGAACATTCGTCCAATGATCGGCGTCAACATTCGTCCAATGATCGGAGTGAACATTCGTCCAATGATCGGAGTGAACATTCGTCCGATGATCGGCGTTAACATTCGTCCGATGATCGGGTGAACATTCGTCCAATGATCGGCGTGAACATTCGTCCAATGATCGGCATCAACATTCGTCCAATGATCGTAGTGAACATTCGTCCAATGATCGGTGTGAACATTCGTCCAATGATCGGCATCAACATTCGTCCAATGATCGGCGTGAACATTCGTCCAATGATCGGCGTCAACATTCGCCCAATGATCGGCGTGAACATTCGTCCGATGATCGGAGTGAACATTCGTCCTATGATCGGAGTGAACATTCGTCCCATGATCGGCATCAACATTCGTCCAATGATCGGAGTGAACATTCGTCCAATGATCGGAGTGAACATTCGTCCAATGATCGGGAGTGAACATTCGTCCAATGATCGGAGTGAACATTTGTCCAATGATCGGAGTGAACATTCGCCCAATGATCGGAGTGAACATTCGCCCAATGATCGGAGTGAACATTCGTCCAATGATCGGCGTCAACATTCGTCCAATGATCGGAGTGAACATTCGTCCAATGATCGGAGTGAACATTCGTCCAATGATCGGAGTGAACATTCGTCCGATAATCGGCATCAACATTCGTCCAATGATCGGCATCAACATTCGTCCAATGATCGGCGTCAACATTCGTCAATGATCGGCGTGAACATTCGTCCGATGATCGGCATCAACATTCGTCCAATGATCGGCGTGAACATTCGTCCGATGATCGGCATCAACATTCGTCCGATGATCGGCATCAACATTCGTCCAATGATCGGCGTCAACATTCGTCCAATGATCGGAGTGAACGTTCGTCCAATGATCGGAGTGAACATTCGTCCAATGATCGGAGTGAACATTCGTCCAATGATCGGAGTGAACATTCGTCCAATGATCGGAGTGAACATTCGTCCAATGATCGGAGTGAACATTCGTCCAATGATCGGCGTCAACATTCGTCCAATGATCGGAGTGAACATTCGTCCAATGATCGGAGTGAACATTCGTCCAATGATCGGAGTGAACGTTCGTCCAATGATCGGAGTGAACGTTCGCCCAATGATCGGAGTGAACGTTCGTCCAATGATCGGAGTGAACATTCGTCCGATGATCGGCGTGAACATTCGTCCGATGATCGGCGTGAACATTCGCCCGATGATGGAAGTGAACATTCGTCCGATGATGGGAGTGAACATTCGTCCGATGATCGGCGTGAACATTCGTCCAATGATCGGCGTCAACGTTCGTCCAATGATCGGAGTGAACGTTCGACCAATGATCGGAGTGAACATTCGTCCAATGATCGGAGTGAACATTCGCCCAATGATCGGAGAGAACATTCGTGCAATGATCGGAGTGAACATTCGTCCAATGATCGGAGTGAACATTCGTCCAATGATCGGCGTCAACGTTCGTCCAATGATCGGAGTGAACGTTCGACCAATGATCGGAGTGAACATTCGTCCAATGATCGGAGTGAACATTCGCCCAATGATCGGAGTGAACATTCGTGCAATGATCGGAGTGAACATTCTTCCAATGATCGGAGTGAGCGTTCGTCCAATGATCGGAGTGAACGTTCGTCCAATGATCGGAGTGAACATTCGTCCAATGATCGGAGTGAAACATTCGTCCAATGATCGGAGTGAACATTCGTCCAATGATCGGCGTCAACATTCGTCCAATGATCGGAGTGAACATTCGTCCGATAATCGGCATCAACATTCGTCCAATGATCGTAGTGAACATTCGTCCAATGATCGGAGTGAACATTCGTCCAATGATCGGAGTGAACATTCGTCCGATGATCGGCGTGAACATTCGTCCGATGATCGGAGTGAACATTCGTCCAATGATCGGCGTGAACATTCGTCCAATGATCGGAGTGAACATTCGTCCAATGATCGGAGTGAACATTCGTCCAATGATCGGAGTGAACATTCGTCCAATGATCGGCGTCAACGTTCGTCCAATGATCGGAGTGAACGTTCGTCCAATGATCGGAGTGAACATTCGTCCAATGATCGGCATCAACATTCGTCCGATGATCTGAGTGAACATTCGTCCAATGATGGGAGTGAACATTCGTCCGATGATCGGCCTGAACATTCGCCCGATGATGGGAGTGAACATTCGCCCGATGTTGGGAGTGAACATTCGCCCGATGATGGGAGTGAACATTCGTCCGATGATCGGCGTGAACATTCGTCCGATGATCGGCCTGAACATTCGCCCGATGATGGGAGTGAACATTCGCCCGATGTTGGGAGTGAACATTCGCCCGATGATGGGAGTGAACATTCGTCCGATGATCGGCGTGAACATTCGTCCAATGATCGGAGTGAACATTCGTCCAATGATCGGAGTGAACATTCGTCCAATGATCGGCATCAACATTCGTCCGATGATCGGCGTGAACATTCGCCCGATGATGGAAGTGAACATTCGTCCGATGATGGGAGTGAACATTCGTCCGATGATCGGTGTGAACATTCGTCCGATGATCGGAGTGAACATTCGTCCGATGATGGGAGTGAACATTCGTCCGATGATCGGAGTGAACATTCGTCCGATGATCGGAGTGAACATTCGTCCGATGATCGGAGTGAACATTCGTCCGATGATCGGAGTGAACATTCGTCCGATGATCGGCGTGAACATTCGTCCGATGATCGGCGTGAACATTCGTCCGATGATCGGCGTCAACATTCGTCCAATGATCGGCGTGAACATTCGTCCGATGATCGGCGTCAACATTCGTCCGATGATCGGCGTGAACATTTGTCCGATGATCGGCATCAACATTCGTCCAATGATCGGAGTGAACATTCGTCCAATGATCGGAGTGAACATTCGTCCGATGATCGGCGTGAACATTCGTCCGATGATCGGCGTGAACATTCGCCCGATGATGGAAGTGAACATTCGTCCGATGATGGGAGTGAACATTCGTCCGATGATCGGCGTGAACATTCGTCCGATGATGGGAGTGAACATTCTTCCGATGATGGGAGTGAACATTCGTCCAATGATCGGAGTGAACATTCGTCCGATGATCGGAGTGAACATTCGTCCGATGATCGGAGTGAACATTCGTCCAATGATCGGAGTGAACATTCGTCCGATGATCGGCGTGAACATTCGTCCGATGATCGGCATCAACATTCGTCCAATGATCGGCGTGAACATTCGCCCAATGATCGGCATCAACATTCGTCCAATGATCGGCATCAACATTCGTCCAATGATCGGCATCAACATTCGTCCAATGATCGGCATCAACATTCGTCCAATGATCGGAGTGAACATTCGTCCAATGATCGGCGTGAACATTCGTCCAATGATCCGAGTGAACATTCGTCCAATGATCAGCATCAACATTCGTCCGATGATCTGAGTGAACATTCGTCCGATGATCGGCGTGAACATTCGTCCGATGATCGGCCTGAACATTCGCCCGATGATGGGAGTGAACATTCGCCCGATGTTGGGAGTGAACATTCGCCCGATGATGGGAGTGAACATTCGTCCGATGATCGGAGTGAACATTCGTCCAATGATCGGAGTGAACGTTCGTCCAATGATCGGAGTGAACATTCGTCCAATGATCGGCATCAACATTCGTCCGATGATCGGCGTGAACATTCGTCCAATGATCGGCGTCAACATTCGTCCAATGATCGGCGTGAACATTCGTCCAATGATCGGCGTCAACATTCGTCCAATGATCGGCGTGAACATTCGTCCGATGATCGGCGTCAACATTCGTCCGATGATCGGTGTGAACATTCGTCCAATGATCGGAGTGAACATTCGTCCAATGATCGGAGTGAACATTCGTCCAATGATCGGAGTGAACATTCGTCCAATGATCGGAGTGAACATTCGTCCAATGATCGGCATCAACATTCGTCCAATGATCGGAGTGAACATTCGTCCAATGATCGGAGTGAACATTCGTCCAATGATCGGAGTGAACATTCGTCCGATGATCGGCGTGAACATTCGTCCGATGATCGGCGTGAACATTCGCCCGATGATGGAAGTGAACATTCGTCCGATGATGGGAGTGAACATTCGTCCGATGATCGGCGTGAACATTCGTCCAATGATCGGAGTGAACATTCGTCCGATGATGGGAGTGAACATTCGTCCAATGATCGGAGTGAACATTCGTCCGATGATGGGAGTGAACATTCGTCCAATGATCGGAGTGAACATTCGTCCGATAATCGGCATCAACATTCGTCCAATGATCGGAGTTGAACATTCGTCCAATGATCGGCATCAACATTCGTCCAATGATCGGCGTTAACATTCGCCCAATGATCGGCATCAACATTCGTCCAATGATCGGCATCAACATTCGTCCAATGATCGGCGTGAACATTCGTCCAATGATCGGCATCAACATTCGTCCAATGATCGGCGTGAACATTCGCCCAATGATCGGCATCAACATTCGTCCAATGATCGGCATCAACATTCGTCCAATGATCGGAGTGAACATTCGTCCAATGATCGGCATCAACATTCGTCCAATGATCGGCATCAACATTCGTCCAATGATCGGAGTGAACATTCGTCCAATGATCGGCATCAACATTCGTCCAATGATCGGCGTGAACATTCGTCCGATGATCGGAGTGAACATTGGTCCAATGATCGGCATCAACATTCGTCCAATGATCGGAGTGAACATTCGTCCAATGATCGGCGTGAACATCGTCCAATGATCGGCGTGAACATTCGTCCGATGATCTGAGTGAACATTCGTCCGATGATCGGCGTGAACATTCGTCCGATGATCGGCGTGAACATTCGCCCGATGATGGGAGTGAAACATTCATCCGATGATCGGCGTGAACATTCGCCCGATGATGGTAGTGAACATTCGCCCGATGATCGGAGTGAACATTCGCCCGATGATCGGAGTGAACATTCGTCCAATGATCGGAGTGAACATTCGTCCAATGATCGGAGTGAACGTTCGTCCAATGATTGGCGTCAACATTCGTCCAATGATCGGAGTGAACGTTCGCCCAATGATCGGAGTGAACATTCGTCCAATGATCGGCGTCAACATTCGTCCAATGATCGGAGTGAACATTCGTCCAATGATCGGAGTGAACGTTCGTCCATGATCGGAGTGAACGTTCGCCCAATGATCGGAGTGAACATTCGTCCAATGATCGGCATCAACATTAGTCCGATGATCGGCATGAACATTCGTCCAATGATCGGCGTGAACATTCGCCCAATGATCGGAGTGAACATTCGCCCAATGATCGGAGTGAACATTCGTCCGATGATCGGCATCAACATTCGTCCAATGATCGGAGTGAGCGTTCATCCAATGATCGGAGTGAACATTCGTCCAATGATCGGAGTGAACATTCGTCCAATGGTCGGAGTGAACGTTCGTCCAATGAATCGGAGTGAACATTCGTCCAATGATCGGAGTGAACATTCGTCAATGATCGGAGTGAACGTTCGTCCAATGATCGGCATCAACATTCGTCCAATGATCGGCCTCAACATTAGTCCGATGATCGGCATGAACATTCGTCCAATGATCGGCGTCAACATTCGTCCAATGATCGGCATGAACATTCGTCCAATGATCGGAGTGAACATTCGTCCAATGATCGGCATGAACATTCGTCCAATGATCGGAGTGAACATTCGTCCAATGGTCTGAGTGAACATTCGTCCAATGATCGGCGTGAACATTCGTCCAATGATTGGCGTCAACATTCGTCCAATGATCGGAGTGAACATTCGTCCAATGATCGGCGTGAAACATTCGTCCAATGATCGGCGTGAACATTCGTCCGATGATCTGAGTGAACATTCGTCCGATGATCGGCGTGAACATTCGTCCGATGATCGGCGTGAACATTCGCCCGATGATGGGAGTGAACATTCATCCGATGATCGGCGTGAACATTCGCCCGATGATGGTAGTGAACATTCGCCCGATGATCGGAGTGAACATTCGCCCCGATGATCGGAGTGAACATTCGTCCAATGATCGGAGTGAACATCCGTCCAATGATCGGAGTGAACATTCGTCCAATGATCGGAGTGAACGTTCGTCCAATGATTGGCGTCAACATTCGTCCAATGATCGGAGTGAACGTTCGCCCAATGATCGGAGTGAACATTCGTCCAATGATCGGCGTCAACATTCGTCCAATGATCGGAGTGAACATTCGTCCAATGATCGGAGTGAACGTTCGTCCAATGATCGGAGTGAACGTTCGCCCAATGATCGGAGTGAACATTCGTCCAATGATCGGCATCAACATTAGTCCGATGATCGGCATGAACATTCGTCCAATGATCGGCGTGAACATTCGCCCAATGATCGGAGTGAACATTCGCCCAATGATCGGAGTGAACATTCGTCCGATGATCGGCATCACATTCGTCCAATGATCGGAGTGAGCGTTCATCCAATGATCGGAGTGAACATTCGTCCAATGATCGGAGTGAACATTCGTCCAATGGTCGGAGTGAACGTTCGTCCAATGATCGGAGTGAACATTCGTCCAATGATCGGAGTGAACATTCGTCCAATGATCGGAGTGACAGTTCGTCCAATGATCGGAGTGAACATTCGTCCAATGGTCGGAGTGAACATTCGTCCAATGATCGGCATCAACATTCGTCCAATGATCGGCTTCAACATTAGTCCGATGATCGGCATGAACATTCGTCCAATGATCGGCGTCAACATTCGTCCAATGATCGGCATGAACATTCGTCCAATGATCGGAGTGAACATTCGTCCAATGATCGGCATGAACATTCGTCCAATGATCGGAGTGAACATTCGTCCAATGGTCGGAGTGAACATTCGTCCAATGATCGGCGTGAACATTCGTCCAATGATTGGCGTCAACATTCGTCCAATGATCGGAGTGAACATTCGTCCAATGATTGGCGTCAACATTCGTCCAATGATCGGAGTGAACATTCGCCCAATGATCGGAGTGAACGTTCGTCCAATGATCGGAGTGAACATTCGTCCAATGATCGGAGTGAACATTCGCCCGATGATCGGAGTGAACATTCGTCCGATGATCGGAGTGAACATTCGCCCAATGATCGGAGTGAACATTCGTCCGATGATCGGAGTGAACATTCGTCCAATGATCGGAGTGAACATTCGTCCTATGATCGGAGTGAACATTCGTCCAATGATCGGAGTGAACATTCGCCCAATGATCGGAGTGAACGTTCGTCCAATGATCGGAGTGAAACATTCGCCCAATGATCGGCGTGAACATTCGTCCAATGATCGGAGTGAACGATCGCCCAATGATCGGAGTGAACGTTCGTCCAATGATCGGAGTGAACATCGCCCAATGATCGGAGTGAACATTCGTCCAATGATCGGAGTGAACATTCGTCCAATGATCGGCATCAACATTCGTCCAATGATCGGAGTGAACGTTCGTCCAATGATTGGCGTCAACATTCGTCCAATGATCGGAGTGAACGTTCGGCCAATGATCGGAGTGAACATTCGTCCAATGATCGGAGTGAACATTCGTCCAATGATCGGAGTGAACGTTCGCCCAATGATCGGAGTGAACATTCGTCCAATGATCGGAGTGAACATTCGTCCAATGATCGGAGTGAGCGTTCATCCAATGATCGGCGTGAACATTCGTCCAATGATCGGAGTGAACGTTCGCCCAATGATCGGAGTGAACATTCGTCCAATGATCGGCGTCAACATTCGTCCAATGATCGGAGTGAACATTCGTCCAATGATCGGAGTGAACGTTCGTCCAATGATCGGAGTGAACGTTCCAGCCCACCATGATCGGAGTGAACATTCGTCCAATGATCGGCGTGAACATTCGCCCAATGATCGGAGTGAACATTCGCCCAATGATCGGAGTGAACATTCGTCCAATGATCGGAGTGAACATTCGCCCAATGATCGGAGTGAACATTCGCCCAATGATCGGAGTGAACATTCGTCCAATGATCGGCGTTAACATTCGCCCAATGATCGGCATCAACATTCGTCCAATGATCGGCATCAACATTCGTCCAATGATCGGCGTGAACATTCGTCCAATGATCGGCATCAACATTCGTCCAATGATCGGCGTGAACATTCGCCCAATGATCGGCATCAACATTCGTCCAATGATCGGCATCAACATTCGTCCAATGATCGGAGTGAACATTCGTCCAATGATCGGCATCAACATTCGTCCAA
The DNA here is from genome assembly GCF_062004578.1 of Staurois parvus. NCBI lineage: Eukaryota > Metazoa > Chordata > Amphibia > Anura > Ranidae > Staurois > Staurois parvus. The sequence goes on along the minus strand of NW_028320908.1, from coordinate 279,144 downwards.
TGATCGGAGTGAACATTCGTCCAATGATCGGCGTGAACATTCGTTCGATGATCGGAGTGAACATTGGTCCAATGATCGGCATCAACATTCGTCCGATGATCGGAGTGAACATTCGTCCAATGATCGGAGTGAACATTCGTCCAATGATCGGCATCAACATTCGTCCGATGATCTGAGTGAACATTCGTCCGATGATCGGCGTGAACATTCGTCCGATGATCGGCGTGAACATTCGCCCGATGATGGGAGTGAACATTCATCCGATGATCGGCGTGAACATTCGCCCGATGATGGTAGTGAACATTCGCCCGATGATCGGAGTGAACATTCGCCCGATGATCGGAGTGAACATTCGCCCGATGATCGGAGTGAACATTCGCCCGATGATCGGAGTGAACATTCGTCCGATGATCGGAGTGAACATTCGTCCGATGATCGGCATCAACATTCGTCCAATGATCGGAGTGAACATTCGTCCAATGATCGGAGTGAACATTCGTCCAATGATCGGAGTGAACATTCGTCCGATAATCGGCATCAACATTCGTCCAATGATCGGCATCAACATTCGTCCAATGATCGGCGTGAACATTCGTCCAATGATCGGCATCAACATTCGTCCAATGATCGGAGTGAACGTTCGTCCAATGATCGGAGTGAACGTTCGCCCAATGATCGGAGTGAACATTCGTCCAATGATCGGCGTCAACATTCGTCCAATGATCGGAGTGAACGTTCGTCCAATGATTGGCATCAACATTCGTCCAATGATCGGAGTGAGCGTTCATCCAATGATCGGCGTGAACTTTCGTCCAATGATCGGCATCAACATTTCGTCCAATGATCGGAGTGAACATTCGTCCAATGATCGGAGTGAACGTTCGTCCAATGATCGGAGTGAACGTTCGCCCAATGATCGGAGTGAACGTTCGCCCAATGATCGGAGTGAATGTTCGCCCAATGATCGGAGTGAACGTTCGTCCAATGATTGGCGTCAACATTCGTCCAATGATCGGAGTGAACGTTCGCCCAATGATCGGAGTGAACGTTCGTCCAATGATTGGCGTCAACATTCGTCCAATGATCGGAGTGAACGTTCGCCCAATGATCGGAGTGAACGTTCGTCCAATGATCGGCATCAACATTCGTCCAATGATCGGAGTGAACATTCGTCCAATGATCGGAGTGAACGTTCGTCCAATGATCGGAGTGAACGTTCGCCCAATGATCGGAGTGAACGTTCGCCCAATGATCGGAGTGAATGTTCGCCCAATGATCGGCATCAACATTAGTCCGATGATCGGCATGAACATTCGTCCAATGATCGGCGTGAACATTCGCCCAATGATCGGAGTGAACATTCGTCCAATGATCGGAGTGAACATTCGCCCAATGATCGGAGTGAACATTCGCCCAATGATCGGAGTGAACATTCGTCCAATGATCGGAGTGAACATTCGTCCAATGATCGGCATCAACATTCGTCCAATGATCGGCGTGAACATTCGCCCAATGATCGGCATCAACATTCGTCCAATGATCGGCATCAACATTCGTCCAATGATCGGCGTGAACATTCGTCCAATGATCGGCATCAACATTCGCCCAATGATCGGCATCAACATTCGTCCAATGATCGGAGTGAACATTCGTCCAATGATCGGCGTGAACATTCGTCCGATGATCGGAGTGAACATTCGTCCAATGATCGGCATCAACATTCGTCCAATGATCGGAGTGAACATTCGTCCAATGATCGGCGTGAACATTCGTCCAATGATCGGCATCAACATTCGTCCGATGATCGGAGTGAACATTCGTCCGATGATCGGCGTGAACATTCGTCCGATGATCGGCGTGAACATTCGCCCGATGATGGGAGTGAACATTCATCCGATGATCGGCGTGAACATTCGCCCGATGATGGGAGTGAACATTCGTCCGATGATCGGAGTGAACATTCGTCCGATAATCGGAGTGAACATTCGCCCGATGATCGGAGTGAACATTCGCCCGATGATCGGAGTGAACATTCGCCCGATGATCGGAGTGAACATTCGCCCGATGATCGGAGTGAACATTCGTCCGATGATCGGAGTGAACATTCGCCCGATGATCAGAGTGAACATTCGTCCGATGATCGGAGTGAACATTCGTCCGATGATCGGCATCAACATTCGTCCAATGATCGGAGTGAACATTCGTCCAATGATCGGAGTGAACATTTGTCCAATGATCGGAGTGAACATTCGTCCAATGATCGGAGTGAACATTCGTCCAATGATCGGAGTGAACATTCGCCCAATGATCGGAGTGAACATTCGTCCGATGATCGGAGTGAACATTCGTCCGATGATCGGAGTGAACATTCGTCCGATGATCGGAGTGAACATTCGTCCGATGATCGGCGTGAACATTCGTCCAATGATCGGAGTGAACATTCGTCCAATGATCGGAGTGAACATTCGTCCGATGATCGGAGTGAACATTCGTCCAATGATCGGAGTGAACATTCGTCCGATGATCGGAGTGAACGTTCGCCCGATGATCGGAGTGAACGTTCGTCCGATGATCGGAGTGAACATTCGCCCGATGATCGGAGTGAACATTCGCCCGATGATCGGCGTCAACATTCGCCCAATGATCGGAGTGAACATTCGTCCAATGATCGGAGTGAACATTCGTCCAATGATCGGAGTGAACATTCGTCCAATGATCGGAGTGAACATTCGTCCAATGATCGGCGTCAACATTCGTCCAATGATCGGAGTGAACATTCGTCCAATGATCGGAGTGAACATTCGCCCAATGATCGGAGTGAACATTCGCCCGATGATCGGAGTGAACATTCGTCCGATGATCGGAGTGAACATTCGTCCAATGATCGGAGTGAACATTCGCCCAATGATCGGCGTCAACATTCGTCCAATGATCGGAGTGAACATTCGTCCAATGATCGGAGTGAACATTCGTCCAATGATCGGAGTGAACATTCGCCCAATGATCGGCATCAACATTCGTCCAATGATCGGAGTGAACATTCGTCCAATGATCAGAGTGAACATTCGCCCAATGATCGGAGTGAACATTCGTCCAATGATCGGCATCAACATTCGCCCAATGATCGGAGTGAACATTCGTCCAATGATCGGAGTGAACATTCGTCCAATGATCGGAGTGAACGTTCGTCCAATGATCGGCATCAACATTCGTCCAATGATCGGAGTGAACATTCGTCCAATGATCGGAGTGAACGTTCGTCCAATGATCGGAGTGAACATTCGTCCAATGATCGGAGTGAACGTTCGTCCAATGATCGGCATCAACATTCGTCCAATGATCGGAGTGAACATTCGTCCAATGATCGGAGTGAACGTTCGTCCAATGATCGGAGTGAACGTTTGTCCAATGATCGGAGTGAACATTCGTCCAATGATCGGAGTGAACATTCGTCCAATGATCGGAGTGAACATTCGTCCAATGATCGGCGTCAACATTCGTCCAATGATCGGATGAACATTCGTCCAATGATCGGCGTCAACATTCGCCCGATGATCGGAGTGAACATTCGTCCGATGATCGGAGTGAACATTCGTCCAATGATCGGCATCAACATTCGTCCAATGATCGGAGTGAACATTCGTCCAATGATCGGCGTCAACATTCGTCCAATGATCGGAGTGAACATTCGTCCAATGATCGGAGTGAACATTCGTCCAATGATCGGAGTGAACATTCGTCCGATGATCGGCGTGAACATTCGTCCGATGATCGGAGTGAACATTCGTCCGATGATCGGACTGAACATTCGTCCGATAATCGGCATCAACATTCGTCCAATGATCGGCGTGAACATTCGCCCAATGATCGGCATCAACATTCGTCCAATGATCGGCATCAACATTCGTCCAATGATCGGCGTGAACATTCGTCCAATGATCGGCATCAACATTCGTCCAATGATCGGCGTGAACATTCGTCCAATGATCGGCGTTAACATTCGCCCAATGATCGGCGTGAACATTCGTCCAATGATCGGCGTCAACATTCGTCCAATGATCGGCGTGAACATTCGTCCAATGATCGGCGTTAACATTCGCCCAATGATCGGCATCAACATTCGTCCAATGATCGGAGTGAACATTCGTCCAATGATCGGAGTGAACATTCGCCCAATGATCGGAGTGAACATTCGCCCAATGATCGGAGTGAACATTCGTCCAATGATCGGAGTGAACATTCGCCCAATGATCGGAGTGAACATTCGTCCAATGATCGGCGTCAACATTCGCCCAATGATCGGAGTGAACATTCGTCCAATGATCGGAGTGAACATTCGTCCAATGATCGGAGTGAACATTCGTCCAATGATCGACATCAACATTCGTCCAATGATCGGAGTGAACATTCGTCCAATGATCGACATCAACATTCGTCCAATGATCGGAGTGAACATTCGTCCAATGATCGGCGTGAACATTCGTCCAATGATCGGCATCAACATTCGTCCAATGATCGTAGTGAACATTCGTCCAATGATCGGTGTGAACATTCGTCCAATGATCGGCATCAACATTCGTCCAATGATCGGCGTGAACATTCGTCCAATGATCGGCGTCAACATTCGCCCAATGATCGGCGTGAACATTCGTCCGATGATCGGAGTGAACATTCGTCCTATGATCGGAGTGAACATTCGTCCCATGATCGGCATCAACATTCGTCCAATGATCGGAGTGAACATTCGTCCAATGATCGGAGTGAACATTCGTCCAATGATCGGAGTGAACATTCGTCCAATGATCGGAGTGAACATTCGTCCAATGATCGGAGTGAACATTCGTCCAATGATCGGAGTGAACATTCTTCCAATGATCGGAGTGAACATTCGTCCAATGATCGGAGTGAACATTCGTCCAATGATCGGAGTGAACATTCGTCCAATGATCGGAGTGAACATTCGCCCAATGATCGGAGTGAACATTCGTCCAATGATCGGCGTCAACATTCGTCCAATGATCGGAGTGAACATTCGTCCAATGATCGGAGTGAACATTCGTCCAATGATCGGAGTGAACATTCGTCCGATAATCGGCATCAACATTCGTCCAATGATCGGCATCAACATTCGTCCAATGATCGGCGTCAACATTCGTCCAATGATCGGCGTGAACATTCGTCCGATGATCGGCATCAACATTCGTCCAATGATCGGCGTGAACATTCGTCCGATGATCGGCATCAACATTCGTCCAATGATCGGCATCAACATTCGTCCAATGATCGGCGTCAACATTCGTCCAATGATCGGAGTGAACGTTCGTCCAATGATCGGAGTGAACATTCGTCCAATGATCGGAGTGAACATTCGTCCAATGATCGGAGTGAACATTCGTCCAATGATCGGAGTGAACATTCGTCCAATGATCGGCGTCAACATTCGTCCAATGATCGGAGTGAACATTCGTCCAATGATCGGAGTGAACGTTCGTCCAATGATCGGAGTGAACGTTCGCCCAATGATCGGAGTGAACGTTCGTCCAATGATCGGAGTGAACATTCGTCCGATGATCGGCGTGAACATTCGTCCGATGATCGGCGTGAACATTCGCCCGATGATGGAAGTGAACATTCGTCCGATGATGGGAGTGAACATTCGTCCGATGATCGGCGTGAACATTCGTCCAATAATCGGAGTGAACATTCGTCCAATGATCGGAGTGAACATTCGTCCAATGATCGGCGTCAACGTTCGTCCAATGATCGGAGTGAACGTTCGACCAATGATCGGAGTGAACATTCGTCCAATGATCGGAGTGAACATTCGCCCAATGATCGGAGTGAACATTCGTGCAATGATCGGAGTGAACATTCGTCCAATGATCGGAGTGAGCGTTCGTCCAATGATCGACATGAACATTCGTCCAATGATCGGAGTGAACATTCGTCCAATGATCGGAGTGAACGTTCGTCCAATGATCGACATGAACATTCGTCCAATGATCGGAGTGAACATTCGTCCAATGATCGGCGTCAACATTCGTCCAATGATCGGAGTGAACATTCGTCCGATAATCGGCATCAACATTCGTCCAATGATCGTAGTGAACATTCGTCCAATGATCGGAGTGAACATTCGTCCAATGATCGGAGTGAACATTCGTCCGATGATCGGCGTGAACATTCGTCCGATGATCGGAGTGAACATTCGTCCAATGATCGGCGTGAACATTCGTCCAATGATCGGAGTGAACGTTCGTCCAATGATCGGAGTGAACATTCGTCCAATGATCGGCATCAACATTCGTCCGATGATCTGAGTGAACATTCGTCCAATGATGGGAGTGAACATTCGTCCGATGATCGGCCTGAACATTCGCCCGATGATGGGAGTGAACATTCGCCCGATGTTGGGAGTGAACATTCGCCCGATGATGGGAGTGAACATTCGTCCGATGATCGGCGTGAACATTCGTCCGATGATCGGCCTGAACATTCGCCCGATGATGGGAGTGAACATTCGCCCGATGTTGGGAGTGAACATTCGTCCGATGATCGGCGTGAACATTCGTCCAATGATCGGAGTGAACATTCGTCCAATGATCGGAGTGAACATTCGTCCAATGATCGGCATCAACATTCGTCCGATGATCGGCGTGAACATTCGCCCGATGATGGAAGTGAACATTCGTCCGATGATGGGAGTGAACATTCGTCCGATGATCGGTGTGAACATTCGTCCGATGATCGGAGTGAACATTCGTCCGATGATGGGAGTGAACATTCGTCCGATGATCGGAGTGAACATTCGTCCGATGATCGGAGTGAACATTCGTCCGATGATCGGAGTGAACATTCGTCCGATGATCGGAGTGAACATTCGTCCGATGATCGGCGTGAACATTCGTCCGATGATCGGCGTGAACATTCGTCCGATGATCGGCGTCAACATTCGTCCAATGATCGGCGTGAACATTCGTCCGATGATCGGCGTCAACATTCGTCCGATGATCGGCGTGAACATTCGTCCGATGATCGGCATCAACATTCGTCCAATGATCGGAGTGAACATTCGTCCAATGATCGGCATGAACATTCGTCCAATGATCGGCATCAACATTCGTCCGATGATCGGAGTGAACATTCGTCCGATGATCGGCGTGAACATTCGTCCGATGATCGGCGTGAACATTCGCCCGATGATGGAAGTGAACATTCGTCCGATGATGGGAGTGAACATTCGTCCGATGATCGGCGTGAACATTCGTCCGATGATGGGAGTGAACATTCGTCCAATGATCGGAGTGAACATTCGTCCGATGATCGGAGTGAACATTCGTCCGATGATCGGAGTGAACATTCGTCCAATGATCGGAGTGAACATTCGTCCGATGATCGGCGTGAACATTCGTCCGATGATCGGCATCAACATTCGTCCAATGATCGGCATCAACATTCGTCCAATGATCGGCATCAACATTCGTCCAATGATCGGCATCAACATTCGTCCAATGATCGGAGTGAACATTCGTCCAATGATCGGCGTGAACATTCGTCCGATGATCAGAGTGAACATTCGTCCAATGATCTGAGTGAACATTCGTCCAATGATCGGCATCAACATTCGCCCGATGATGGGAGTGAACATTCGCCCGATGTTGGGAGTGAACATTCGCCCGATGATGGGAGTGAACATTCGTCCGATGATCGGAGTGAACATTCGTCCAATGATCGGAGTGAACGTTCGTCCAATGATCGGAGTGAACATTCGTCCAATGATCGGCATCAACATTCGTCCGATGATCGGCGTGAACATTCGTCCAATGATCGGCGTCAACATTCGTCCAATGATCGGCGTGAACATTCGTCCAATGATCGGCGTCAACATTCGTCCAATGATCGGCGTGAACATTCGTCCGATGATCGGCGTCAACATTCGTCCGATGATCGGTGTGAACATTCGTCCAATGATCGGAGTGAACATTCGTCCAATGATCGGAGTGAACATTCGTCCAATGATCGGAGTGAACATTCGTCCAATGATCGGAGTGAACATTCGTCCAATGATCGGCATCAACATTCGTCCAATGATCGGAGTGAACATTCGTCCAATGATCGGAGTGAACATTCGTCCAATGATCGGAGTGAACATTCGTCCGATGATCGGCGTGAACATTCGTCCGATGATCGGCGTGAACATTCGCCCGATGATGGAAGTGAACATTCGTCCGATGATGGGAGTGAACATTCGTCCGATGATCGGCGTGAACATTCGTCCAATGATCGGAGTGAACATTCGTCCGATGATGGGAGTGAACATTCGTCCAATGATCGGAGTGAACATTCGTCCGATGATCGGCGTGAACATTCGTCCGATGATCGGAGTGAACATTCGTCCGATGATCGGACTGAACATTCGTCCGATAATCGGCATCAACTTTCGTCCAATGATCGGAGTGAACATTCGTCCAATGATCGGCATCAACATTCGTCCAATGATCGGCGTTAACATTCGCCCAATGATCGGCATCAACATTCGTCCAATGATCGGCGTGAACATTCGTCCAATGATCGGCATCAACATTCGTCCAATGATCGGCGTGAACATTCGCCCAATGATCGGCATCAACATTCGTCCAATGATCGGCATCAACATTCGTCCAATGATCGGAGTGAACATTCGTCCAATGATCGGCATCAACATTCGTCCAATGATCGGAGTGAACATTCGTCCAATGATCGGCGTGAACATTCGTCCGATGATCGGAGTGAACATTGGTCCAATGATCGGCATCAACATTCGTCCAATGATCGGAGTGAACATTCGTCCAATGATCGGCGTGAACATTCGTCCAATGATCGGCGTGAACATTCGTCCGATGATCTGAGTGAACATTCGTCCGATGATCGGCGTGAACATTCGTCCGATGATCGGCGTGAACATTCGCCCGATGATGGGAGTGAACATTCATCCGATGATCGGCGTGAACATTCGCCCGATGATGGTAGTGAACATTCGCCCGATGATCGGAGTGAACATTCGCCCGATGATCGGAGTGAACATTCGTCCAATGATCGGAGTGAACATTCGTCCAATGATCGGAGTGAACATTCGTCCAATGATCGGAGTGAACGTTCGTCCAATGATTGGCGTCAACATTCGTCCAATGATCGGAGTGAACGTTCGCCCAATGATCGGAGTGAACATTCGTCCAATGATCGGCGTCAACATTCGTCCAATGATCGGAGTGAACATTCGTCCAATGATCGGAGTGAACGTTCGTCCAATGATCGGAGTGAACGTTCGCCCAATGATCGGAGTGAACGTTCGCCCAATGATCGGAGTGAACATTCGTCCAATGATCGGCATCAACATTAGTCCGATGATCGGCATGAACATTCGTCCAATGATCGGCGTGAACATTCGCCCAATGATCGGAGTGAACATTCGCCCAATGATCGGAGTGAACATTCGTCCGATGATCGGCATCAACATTCGTCCAATGATCGGAGTGAACATTCGTTCAATGATCGGAGTGAACATTCGTCCAATGGTCGGAGTGAACGTTCGTCCAATGATCGGAGTGAACATTCGTCCAATGATCGGCATGAACATTCGTCCAATGATCGGCGTCAACATTCGTCCAATGATCGGCATGAACATTCGTCCAATGATCGGAGTGAACATTCGTCCAATGATCGGCATGAACATTCGTCCAATGATCGGAGTGAACATTCGTCCAATGGTCGGAGTGAACATTCGTCCAATGATCGGCGTGAACATTCGTCCAATGATTGGCGTCAACATTCGTCCAATGATCGGCATCAACATTCGTCCAATGATCGGAGTGAACATTCGTCCAATGATTGGCGTCAACATTCGTCCAATGATGGGAGTGAACATTCGCCCGATGATCGGAGTGAACGTTCGTCCAATGATCGGAGTGAACATTCGTCCAATGATCGGAGTGAACATTCGCCCAATGATCGGAGTGAACATTCGCCCAATGATCGGAGTGAACATTCGTCCGATGATCGGAGTGAACATTCGTCCAATGATCGGAGTGAACATTCGTCCTATGATCGGAGTGAACATTCGTCCAATGATCGGAGTGAACATTCGCCCAATGATCGGAGTGAACGTTCGTCCAATGATCGGAGTGAACATTCGCCCAATGATCGGCGTGAACATTCGTCCAATGATCGGCATCAACATTCGTCCAATGATCGGCGTGAACATTCGTCCAATGATCGGAGTGAACATTCGTCCAATGATCGGAGTGAACATTCGCCCGATGATCGGAGTGAACATTCGTCCGATGATCGGAGTGAACATTCGCCCGATGATCGGAGTGAACATTCGTCCGATGATCGGAGTGAACATTCGCCCAATGATCGGCATCAACATTCGTCCTATGATCGGAGTGAACATTCGTCCAATGATCGGAGTGAACATTCGCCCAATGATCGGAGTGAACGTTCGTCCAATGATCGGAGTGAACATTCGCCCAATGATCGGAGTGAACATTCGCCCAATGATCGGAGTGAACATTTGCCCGATGATGGAAGTGAACATTCGCCCAATGATCGGAGTGAACATTCGTCCAATGATCGGAGTGAACATTCGTCCAATGATCGGAGTGAACGTTCATCCAATGATCGGAGTGAACGTTCGCCCAATGATCGGAGTGAACATTCGTCCAATGATCGGAGTGAACATTCGCCCAATGATCGGAGTGAACGTTCGTCCAATGATCGGAGTGAACGTTCGTCCAATGATCGGAGTGAACATTCGCCCAATGATCGGAGTGAACGTTCGTCCGATGATCGGAGTGAACATTCGCCCAATGATCGGAGTGAACGTTCGTCCGATGATCGGCGTCAACGTTCGTCCAATGATCGGAGTGAACATTCGCCCAATGATCGGAGTGAACATTCGTCCAATGATCGGAGTGAACATTCGTCCAATGATCGGCATCAACATTCGTCCAATGATCGGAGTGAACGTTCGTCCAATGATTGGCGTCAACATTCGTCCAATGATCGGAGTGAACGTTCGCCCAATGATCGGAGTGAACATTCGTCCAATGATCGGAGTGAACATTCGTCCAATGATCGGAGTGAACGTTCGCCCAATGATCGGAGTGAACATTCGTCCAATGATCGGAGTGAACATTCGTCCAATGATCGGAGTGAGCGTTCATCCAATGATCGGCGTGAACATTCGTCCAATGATCGGAGTGAACGTTCGCCCAATGATCGGAGTGAACATTCGTCCAATGATCGGCGTCAACATTCGTCCAATGATCGGAGTGAACATTCGTCCAATGATCGGAGTGAACGTTCGTCCAATGATCGGAGTGAACGTTCGCCCAATGATCGGAGTGAACATTCGTCCAATGATCGGCGTGAACATTCGCCCAATGATCGGAGTGAACATTCGCCCAATGATCGGAGTGAACATTCGCCCAATGATCGGAGTGAACATTCGCCCAATGATCGGAGTGAACATTCGCCCAATGATCGGAGTGAACATTCGTCCAATGATCGGAGTGAACATTCGCCCAATGATCGGAGTGAACATTCGCCCAATGATCGGAGTGAACATTCGTCCAATGATCGGAGTGAACATTCGTCCAATGATCGGCATCAACATTTGTCCAATGATCGGAGTGAACGTTCGTCCAATGATCGGAGTGAACATTCGCCCAATGATCGGAGTGAACATTCGTCCAATGATCGGAGTGAACATTCGCCCAATGATCGGAGTGAACATTCGTCCAATGATCGGAGTGAACATTCGCCCAATGATCGGAGTGAACATTCGTCCAATGATCGGAGTGAACATTCGTGCAATGATCGGAGTGAACATTCGTCCAATGATCGGCATCAACATTCGTCCGATCATCGGCATGAACATTCGTCCGATGATCGGCATGAACATTCGTCCAATGATCGGAGTGAACATTCGTCCAATGATTGGCGTCAACATTCGTCCGATGATCGGAGTGAACATTCGTCCAATGATCGGAGTGAACATTCGTCCAATGATCGGAGTGAACATTCGTCCAATGATCGGAGTGAACATTCGTCCAATGATCGGAATGAACATTCGCCCAATGATCGGAGTGAACGTTCGTCCAATGATCGGAGTGAACATTCGCCCAATGATCGGAGTGAACATTCGCCCGATGATCGGAGTGAACATTCGTCCGATGATCGGAGTGAACATTCGCCCAATGATCGGAGTGAACATTCGTCCGATGATCGGAGTGAACATTCGTCCAATGATCGGAGTGAACATTCGCCCAATGATCGGAGTGAACGTTCGTCCAATGATCGGCGTGAACATTCGTCCAATGATCGGCATCAACATTCGTCCAATGATCGGCGTGAACATTCGTCCAATGATCGGAGTGAACGTTCGCCCAATGATCCGAGTGAACATTCGTCCGATGATCGGAGTGAACATTCGCCCGATGATCGGAGTGAACATTCGCCCAATGATCGGAGTGAACATTCGTCCGATGATCGGAGTGAACATTCGCCCGATGATCGGAGTGAACATTCGCCCAATGATCGGCGTCATCATTCGTCCGATGATCGGAGTGAACATTCGCCCGATGATCGGAGTGAACATTCGTCCGATGATCGGAGTGAACATTCGCCCAATGATCGGCATCAACATTCGTCCTATGATCGGAGTGAACATTCGTCCAATGATCGGAGTGAACATTCGCCCAATGATCGGAGTGAACGTTCGTCCAATGATCGGCGTCATCATTCGTCCGATGATCGGAGTGAACATTCGTCCGATGATCGGAGTGAACATTCGCCCAATGATCGGAGTGAACGTTCGTCCAATGATCGGAGTGAACATTTGCCCGATGATGGAAGTGAACATTCGCCCAATGATCGGAGTGAACATTCGTCCGATGATCGGAGTGAACATTCGCCCAATGATCGGAGTGAACGTTCGTCCAATGATCGGAGTGAACATTTGCCCGATGATGGAAGTGAACATTCGCCCAATGATCGGAGTGAACATTCGTCCAATGATCGGAGTGAACATTCGCCCAATGATCGGCATCAACATTCGTCCAATGATCGGAGTGAACATTCGTCCAATGATCGGAGTGAACATTCGTCCAATGATCGGCATCAACATTCGTCCAATGATCGGAGTGAACATTCGTCCAATGATCGGAGTGAACATTCATTCAATGATCGGCATCAACATTCATCCAATGATCGGCATCAACATTCGTCCAATGATCGGAGTGAACGTTCGTCCAATGATTGGCGTCAACATTCGTCCAATGATCGGAGTGAACGTTCGTCCAATGATCGGAGTGAACATTCGTCCAATGATCGGAGTGAACATTCGTTCAATGATCGGCATCAACATTCGTCCAATGATCGGAGTGAACATTCGTCCAATGATCGGAGTGAACATTCGTCCAATGATCGGAGTGAACATTCGCCCAATGATCGGAGTGAACGTTCGTCCAATGATCGGAGTGAACATTTGCCCGATGATGGAAGTGAACATTCGCCCAATGATTGGAGTGAACATTCGTCCAATGATCGGCATCAACATTAGTCCGATGATCGGCATGAACATTCGTCCAATGATCGGCGTGAACATTCGCCCAATGATCGGAGTGAACATTCGCCCAATGATCGGAGTGAACATTCGTCCGATGATCGGCATCAACATTTGTCTAATGATCGGAGTGAACGTTCGTCCAATGATTGGCATCAACATTCGTCCAATGATCGGAGTGAGCGTTCATCCAATGATCGGAGTGAACATTCGTCCAATGATCGGAGTGAACATTCGTCCAATGATCGGAGTGAACATTCGTCCAATGGTCGGAGTGAACGTTCGTCCAATGATCGGAGTGAACGTTCGTCCAATGATCGGAGTGAACATTCGTCCAATGATCGGAGTGAACGTTCGTCCAATGATCGGCATCAACATTAGTCCGATGATCGGCATCAACATTCGTCCAATGATCGGCATGAACATTCGTCCAATGATCGGCGTCAACATTCGTCCAATGATCGGCATGAACATTCGTCCAATGATCGGAGTGAACATTCGTCCAATGATCGGCATGAACATTCGTCCAATGATCGGCATCAACATTAGTCCGATGATCGGCATCAACATTCGTCCGATGATCGGCGTGAACATTCGCCCGATGATCGGAGTGAACATTCGCCCGATGATCGGAGTGAACATTCGTCCAATGATCGGAGTGAACATTCGCCCAATGATCGGAGTGAACATTCGCCCAATGATCGGAGTGAACATTCGTCCAATGATCGGCGTCAACATTTGTCCAATGATCGGAGTGAACGTTCGTCCAATGATTGGCGTCAACATTCGTCCAATGATCGGAGTGAACGTTCGTCCAATGATCGGAGTGAACATTCGCCCAATGATCGGAGTGAACATTCGTCCAATGATCGGAGTGAACATTCGTCCAATGATCGGAGTGAACATTCGTCCAATGATCGGCATCAACATTCGTCCGATGATCGGCATCAACATTTGTCCGATGATCGGCATGAACATTCGTCCAATGATCGGAGTGAACATTCGTCCAATGATCGGCATCAACATTCGTCCAATGATCGGAGTGAACGTTCGTCCAATGATCGGAGTGAACATTCGTCCAATGATTGGCGTCAACATTCGTCCAATGATCGGAGTGAACATTCGTCCAATGATCGGATTGAACATTCGTCCAATGATTGGCGTCAACATTCGTCCAATGATCGGAGTGAACATTCGTCCAATGATCGGAGTGAACATTCGTCCAATGATCGGCATGAACATTCGTCCAATGATCGGCATCAACATTAGTCCGATGATCGGCATCAACATTCGTCCGATGATCGGCGTGAACATTCGCCCGATGATCGGAGTGAACATTCGTCCAATGATCGGCATCAACATTTGTCCAATGATCGGAGTGAACGTTCGTCCAATGATTGGCGTCAACATTCGTCCAATGATCGGAGTGAACGTTCGTCCAATGATCGGAGTGAACATTCGCCCAATGATCGGAGTGAACATTCGTCCAATGATCGGAGTGAACATTCGTCCAATGATCGGAGTGAACGTTCGTCCAATGATCGGAGTGAACATTCGTCCAATGATCGGCATCAACATTCGTCCAATGATCGGAGTGAACGTTCGTCCAATGATCGGAGTGAACATTCGTCCAATGATTGGCGTCAACATTCGTCCAATGATCGGAGTGAACATTCGTCCAATGATCGGAGTGAACGTTCGTCCAATGATCGGCATCAACATTCGTCCAATGATCGGAGTGAACATTCGTCCAATGATCGGAGTGAACGTTCGTCCAATGATCGGAGTGAACATTCGTCCAATGATCGGAGTGAACGTTCGTCCAATGATCGGAGTGAACATTCGTCCAATGATCGGAGTGAACATTCGTCCAATGATCGGCATCAACATTTGTCCAATGATCGGAGTGAACGTTCGTCCAATGATTGGCGTCAACATTCGTCCAATGATCGGAGTGAACGTTCGTCCAATGATCGGAGTGAACATTCGCCCAATGATCGGAGTGAACATTCGTCCAATGATCGGAGTGAACATTCGTCCAATGATCGGAGTGAACGTTCGTCCAATGATCGGAGTGAACATTCGTCCAATGATCGGCATCAACATTCGTCCAATGATCGGAGTGAACGTTCGTCCAATGATCGGAGTGAACATTCGTCCAATGATTGGCGTCAACATTCGTCCAATGATCGGAGTGAACATTCGTCCAATGATCGGATTGAACATTCGTCCAATGATTGGCGTCAACATTCGTCCAATGATCGGAGTGAACATTCGTCCAATGATCGGAGTGAACGTTCGTCCAATGATCGGCATCAACATTCGTCCAATGATCGGAGTGAACATTCGTCCAATGATCGGAGTGAACGTTCGTCCAATGATCGGAGTGAACATTCGTCCAATGATCGGAGTGAACGTTCGTCCAATGATCGGAGTGAACATTCGTCCAATGATCGGAGTGAACGTTCGTCCAATGATCGGAGTGAACGTTCGTCCAATGATCGGAGTGAACATACGTCCAATGATCGGCATCAACATTCGTCCAATGATCGGAGTGAACATTCGTCCAATGATCGGCGTGAACATTCGTCCAATGATCGGAGTGAACATTCGCCCAATGATCGGAGTGAACATTCGTCCAATGATCGGAGTGAACATTCGCCCAATGATCGGAGTGAACATTCGTCCAATGATCGGAGTGAACATTCGCCCAATGATCGGAGTGAACATTCGTCCAATGATCGGAGTGAACATTCGCACAATGATCGGAGTGAACATTCGCCCAATGATCGGAGTGAACATTCGTCCAATGATCGGAGTGAACATTCGCCCAATGATCGGAGTGAACATTCGTCCGATGATCGGCATCAACTTTTGTCCAATGATCGGAGTGAACATTCGTCCAATGATCGGCATCAACATTCGTCCGATGATCGGCATGAACATTCGTCCGATGATCGGCATGAACATTCGTCCAATGATCGGAGTGATTATTCGTCCAATGATCGGCATCAACATTCGTCCAATGATCGGAGTGAACGTTCGTCCAATGATCGGAGTGAACATTCGTCCAATGATTGGTGTCAACATTCGTCCAATGATCGGAGTGAACATTCGTCCAATGATCGGATTGAACATTCGTCCAATGATTGGCGTCAACATTCGTCCAATGATCGGAGTGAACATTCGTCCAATGATCGGAGTGAACATTCGTACAATGATCGGCATCAACATTCGTCCAATGATCGGCATCAACATTCGTCCAATGATCGGCATCAACATTCGTACAATGATCGGCATCAACATTCGTCCAATGATCGGAGTGAACATTCGTCCGATGATCGGCGTGAACATTCGTCTAATGATCGGAGTGAACATTCGTCCGATGATCGGAGTGAACATTCGTCCAATGATCGGCATCAACATTCGTCCAATGATCGGAGTGAACGTTCGTCCAATGATTGGTGTGAACATTCGTCCAATGATCGGAGTGAACCTTCGTCCAATGATTGGCGTCAACATTCGTCCAATGATCGGAGTGAACATTCGTCCGATGATCGGCATCAACATTCGTCCGATGATCGGAGTGAACGTTCGTCCAATGATTGGCGTCAACATTCGTCCAATGATCGGAGTGAACGTTCGTCCAATGATCGGAGTGAACGTTCGTCCAATGATCGGAGTGAACATTCGCCCAATGATCGGAGTGAACATTCGTCCGATGATCGGCATCAACATTCGTCCGATGATCGGCATGAGCATTCGTCCGATGATCGGAGTGAACATTCGCCCAATGATCGGAGTGAACATTCGTCCGATGATCGGAGTGAACATTCGCCCAATGATCGGAGTGAACATTCGCCCAATGTTCGGATTGAACATTCGCCCAATGATCGGAGTGAACATTCGTTCAATGATCGGCATCAACATTCGTCCAATGATCGGAGTGAACGTTCGTCCAATGATTGGCGTCAACATTCGTCTAATGATCGGAGTGAACATTCGTCCAATGATCGGAGTGAACATTCGTCCAATGATCGGAGTGAACATTCGCCCAATGATCGGAGTGAACATTCGTCCAATGATCGGCGTCAACATTCGTCCAATGATCGGAGTGAACATTCGTCCAATGATCGGAGTGAACATTCGCCCAATGATCGGAGTGAACATTCGTCCGATGATCGGAGTGAACATTCGCCCGATGATCGGAGTGAACGTTCGTCCAATGATCGGAGTGAACATTCGCCCAATGATCGGAATGAACATTCGTCCGATGATCGGAGTGAACATTCGCCCAATGATCGGAGTGAACATTCGTCCTATGATCGGAGTGAACATTCGTCCAATGATTGGCGTCAACATTCGCCCAATGATCGGAGTGAACGTTCGTCCAATGATCGGAGTGAACATTCGCCCAATGATCGGAGTGAACGTTCGTCCAATGATCGGAGTGAACGTTCGTCCAATGATTGGCGTCAACATTCGTCCAATGATCGGAGTGAACGTTCGCCCAATGATCGGAGTGAACATTCGTCCAATGATCGGAGTGAACATTCGTCCAATGATCGGAGTGAACATTCGTCCAATGATCGGAGTGAACGTTCGTCCAATGATCGGAGTGAACATTCGTCCAATGATCGGCGTGAACGTTCGTCCAATGATCGGAGTGAACATTCGTCCAATGATCGGAGTGAACGTTCATCCAATGATCGGAGTGAACGTTCGTCCAATGATTGGCGTCAACATTCGTCCAATGATCGGCATGAACATTCGTCCAATGATCGGCGTCAACATTCGTCCAATGATCGGAGTGAACATTCGTCCAATGATCGGAGTGAACATTCGTCCAATGATCGGCGTCAACATTCGTCCAATGATCGGAGTGAACATTCGTCCAATGATCGGCGTCAACATTCGTCCAATGATCGGAGTGAACATTCGTCCAATGATCGGAGTGAACGTTCGTCCAATGATCGGAGTGAACGTTCGTCCAATGATCGGAGTGAACGTTCGCCCAATGATCGGATTGAACGTTCGCCCAATGATCGGAGGGAACATTCATCCAATGATCGGAGTGAACATTCGTCCAATGATCGGATTGAACGTTCGTCCAATGATCGGCATCAACATTAGTCCGATGATCGGCATGAACATTCGTCCAATGATCGGAGTGAACGTTCGCCCAATGATCGGATTGAACGTTCGTCCAATGATCGGCATCAACATTAGTCCGATGATCGGCATGAACATTCGTCCAATGATCGGCGTGAACATTCGCCCAATGATCGGAGTGAACATTCGCCCAATGATCGGAGTGAACATTCGTCCAATGATCGGAGTGAACATTCGTCCAATGATCGGCATCAACATTTGTCTAATGATCGGAGTGAACATTCGTCCAATGATCGGAGTGAACATTCGCCCAATGATCGGAGTGAACATTCGTCCAATGATCGGAGTGAACATTCGTCCAATGATCGGCATCAACATTCGTCCGATGATCGGCATGAACATTCGTCCGATGATCGGCATGAACATTCGTCCAATGATCGGAGTGAACATTCGTCCAATGATCGGAGTGAACATTCGTCCAATGATCGGCATCAACATTCGTCCGATGATCGGCATGAACATTCGTCCGATGATCGGCATGAACATTCGTCCAATGATCGGAGTGAACATTGGTCCAATGATCGGCATCAACATTCGTCCAATGATCGGAGTGAACATTCGTCCAATGATCGGAGTGAACATTCGTCCAATGATCGGAGTGAACATTCGCCCGATGATCGGAGTGAACATTCGTCCAATGATTGGCGTCAACATTCGTCCAATGATCGGAGTGAACATTCGTCCAATGATCGGAGTGAACATTCGCCCGATGATCGGAGTGAACATTCGTCCGATGATCGGAGTGAACATTCGCCCAATGATCGGAGTGAACGTTCGTCCAATGATCGGAGTGAACATTCGCCCAATGATCGGAGTGAACGTTCGTCCAATGATCGGAGTGAACATTCGTCCAATGATCGGAGTGAACATTCGCCCGATGATCGGAGTGAACATTCGTCCGATGATCGGAGTGAACATTCGCCCAATGATCGGAGTGAACATTCGTCCGATGATCGGAGTGAACATTCGTCCAATGATCGGAGTGAACATTCGTCCTATGATCGGAGTGAACATTCGTCCAATGATCGGAGTGAACATTCGCCCAATGATCGGAGTGAACGTTCGTCCAATGATCGGAGTGAACATTCGCCCAATGATCGGCGTGAACATTCGTCCAATGATCGGCATCAACATTCGTCCAATGATCGGCGTGAACATTCGTCCAATGATCGGAGTGAACATTCGTCCAATGATCGGAGTGAACATTCGCCCGATGATCGGAGTGAACATTCGTCCGATGATCGGAGTGAACATTCGCCCGATGATCGGAGTGAACATTCGTCCGATGATCGGAGTGAACATTCGCCCGATGATCGGCATCAACATTCGTCCTATGATCGGAGTGAACATTCGTCCAATGATCGGAGTGAACATTCGCCCAATGATCGGAGTGAACGTTCGTCCAATGATCGGAGTGAACATTCGCCCAATGATCGGAGTGAACATTCGCCCAATGATCGGAGTGAACATTCGTCCAATGATCGGAGTGAACATTCGTCCAATGATCGGAGTGAACGTTCATCCAATGATCGGAGTGAACATTCGCCCAATGATCGGAGTGAACATTCGTCCAATGATCGGAGTGAACATTCGTCCAATGATCGGAGTGAACGTTCGTCCTATGTTCGGAGTGAACATTCGTCCAATGATCGGAGTGAACATTCGCCCAATGATCGGAGTGAACGTTCGTCCAATGATCGGAGTGAACGTTCCTCCAATGATCGGCGTGAACATTCGTCCGATGATCGGAGTGAACGTTCGTCCGATGATCGGCGTCAACGTTCGTCCAATGATCGGAGTGAACATTCGCCCAATGATCGGAGTGAACGTTCGTCCAATGATCGGAGTGAACGTTCGTCCAATGATCGGAGTGAACATTCGCCCGATGATCGGAGTGAACATTCGTCCGATGATCGGAGTGAACATTCGCCCGATGATCGGAGTGAACATTCGTCCGATGATCGGAGTGAACATTCGCCCGATGATCGGCATCAACATTCGTCCTATGATCGGAGTGAACATTCGTCCAATGATCGGAGTGAACATTCGCCCAATGATCGGAGTGAACGTTCGTCCAATGATCGGAGTGAACATTCGCCCAATGATCGGAGTGAACATTCGCCCAATGATCGGAGTGAACATTCGTCCAATGATCGGAGTGAACATTCGTCCAATGATCGGAGTGAACGTTCATCCAATGATCGGAGTGAACATTCGCCCAATGATCGGAGTGAACATTCGTCCAATGATCGGAGTGAACATTCGCCCAATGATCGGAGTGAACGTTCGTCCAATGATCGGAGTGAACGTTCGTCCTATGTTCGGAGTGAACATTCGTCCAATGATCGGAGTGAACATTCGCCCAATGATCGGAGTGAACGTTCGTCCAATGATCGGAGTGAACGTTCCTCCAATGATCGGCGTGAACATTCGTCCGATGATCGGAGTGAACGTTCGTCCGATGATCGGCGTCAACGTTCGTCCAATGATCGGAGTGAACATTCGCCCAATGATCGGAGTGAACGTTCGTCCAATGATCGGAGTGAACGTTCGTCCAATGATCGGAGTGAACATTCGCCCGATGATCGGAGTGAACATTCGTCCGATGATCGGAGTGAACATTCGCCCGATGATCGGAGTGAACATTCGTCCGATGATCGGAGTGAACATTCGCCCGATGATCGGCATCAACATTCGTCCTATGATCGGAGTGAACATTCGTCCAATGATCGGAGTGAACATTCGCCCAATGATCGGAGTGAACGTTCGTCCAATGATCGGAGTGAACATTCGCCCAATGATCGGAGTGAACATTCGTCCAATGATCGGAGTGAACGTTCATCCAATGATCGGAGTGAACATTCGCCCAATGATCGGAGTGAACATTCGTCCAATGATCGGAGTGAACATTCGCCCAATGATCGGAGTGAACGTTCGTCCAATGATCGGAGTGAACGTTCGTCCTATGTTCGGAGTGAACATTCGTCCAATGATCGGAGTGAACATTCGCCCAATGATCGGAGTGAACGTTCGTCCAATGATCGGAGTGAACGTTCCTCCAATGATCGGCGTGAACATTCGTCCGATGATCGGAGTGAACGTTCGTCCGATGATCGGCGTCAACGTTCGTCCAATGATCGGAGTGAACATTCGCCCAATGATCGGAGTGAACGTTCGCCCAATGATCGGAGTGAACGTTCGTCCAATGATCGGAGTGAACATTCGTTCAATGATCGGCATCAACATTCGTCCAATGATCGGAGTGAACATTCGCCCAATGATCGGAGTGAACATTCGCCCAATGTTCGGATTGAACATTCGCCCAATGATCGGAGTGAACATTCGTTCAATGATCGGCATCAACATTCGTCCAATGATCGGAGTGAACATTCGTCCAATGATCGGCGTCAACATTCGTCCAATGATCGGAGTGAACATTCGTCCAATGATCGGAGTGAACATTCGCCCAATGATCGGAGTGAACATTCGTCCAATGATCGGAGTGAACATTCGCCCAATGATCGGAGTGAACATTCGTCCAATGATCGGAGTGAACATTCGTCCAATGATTGGCGTCAACATTCGTCTAATGATCGGAGTGAACATTCGTCCAATGATCGGAGTGAACATTCGTCCAATGATCGGCGTCAACATTCGTCCAATGATCGGAGTGAACATTCGTCCAATGATCGGAGTGAACATTCGCCCAATGATCGGAGTGAACATTCGTCCGATGATCGGAGTGAACATTCGCCCGATGATCGGAGTGAACGTTCGTCCAATGATCGGAGTGAACATTCGCCCAATGATCGGAATGAACATTCGTCCGATGATCGGAGTGAACATTCGCCCAATGATCGGAGTGAACATTCGTCCTATGATCGGAGTGAACATTCGTCCAATGATTGGCGTCAACATTCGCCCAATGATCGGAGTGAACGTTCGTCCAATGATCGGAGTGAACATTCGCCCAATGATCGGAGTGAACGTTCGTCCAATGATCGGAGTGAACGTTCGTCCAATGATTGGCGTCAACATTCGTCCAATGATCGGAGTCAACATTCGTCCAATGATCGGAGTGAACGTTCGCCCAATGATCGGAGTGAACATTCGTCCAATGATCGGAGTGAACATTCGTCCAATGATCGGAGTGAACATTCGTCCAATGATCGGAGTGAACGTTCGTCCAATGATCGGAGTGAACATTCGTCCAATGATCGGCGTGAACGTTCGTCCAATGATCGGAGTGAACATTCGTCCAATGATCGGAGTGAACGTTCATCCAATGATCGGAGTGAACGTTCGTCCAATGATTGGCGTCAACATTCGTCCAATGATCGGCATGAACATTCGTCCAATGATCGGCGTCAACATTCGTCCAATGATCGGAGTGAACATTCGTCCAATGATCGGAGTGAACATTCGTCCAATGATCGGCGTCAACATTCGTCCAATGATCGGAGTGAACATTCGTCCAATGATCGGAGTGAACGTTCGTCCAATGATCGGAGTGAACGTTCGTCCAATGATCGGAGTGAACGTTCGCCCAATGATCGGATTGAACGTTCGCCCAATGATCGGAGGGAACATTCATCCAATGATCGGAGTGAACATTCGTCCAATGATCGGAGTGAACATTCGTCCAATGATCGGCGTCAACATTCGTCCAATGATCGGAGTGAACATTCGTCCAATGATCGGCATCAACATTAGTCCGATGATCGGCATGAACATTCGTCCAATGATCGGAGTGAACGTTCGCCCAATGATCGGATTGAACGTTCGTCCAATGATCGGCATCAACATTAGTCCGATGATCGGCATGAACATTCGTCCAATGATCGGCGTGAACATTCGCCCAATGATCGGAGTGAACATTCGCCCAATGATCGGAGTGAACATTCGTCCAATGATCGGAGTGAACATTCGTCCAATGATCGGCATCAACATTTGTCTAATGATCGGAGTGAACATTCGTCCAATGATCGGAGTGAACATTCGCCCAATGATCGGAGTGAACATTCGTCCAATGATCGGAGTGAACATTCGTCCGATGATCGGCATCAACATTCGTCCGATGATCGGCATGAACATTCGTCCGATGATCGGCATGAACATTCGTCCAATGATCGGAGTGAACATTCGTCCAATGATCGGAGTGAACATTCGTCCAATGATCGGCATCAACATTCGTCCGATGATCGGCATGAACATTCGTCCGATGATCGGCATGAACATTCGTCCAATGATCGGAGTGAACATTGGTCCAATGATCGGCATCAACATTCGTCCAATGATCGGAGTGAACATTCGTCCAATGATCGGAGTGAACATTCGTCCAATGATCGGAGTGAACATTCGCCCGATGATCGGAGTGAACATTCGTCCAATGATTGGCGTCAACATTCGTCCAATGATCGGAGTGAACATTCGCCCAATGATCGGAGTGAACGTTCGTCCAATGATCGGAGTGAACATTCGTCCAATGATCGGAGTGAACATTCGCCCGATGATCGGAGTGAACATTCGTCCGATGATCGGAGTGAACATTCGCCCAATGATCGGAGTGAACATTCGTCCGATGATCGGAGTGAACATTCGTCCAATGATCGGAGTGAACATTCGTCCTATGATCGGAGTGAACATTCGTCCAATGATCGGAGTGAACATTCGCCCAATGATCGGAGTGAACGTTCGTCCAATGATCGGAGTGAACATTCGCCCAATGATCGGCGTGAACATTCGTCCAATGATCGGCATCAACATTCGTCCAATGATCGGCGTGAACATTCGTCCAATGATCGGAGTGAACATTCGTCCAATGATCGGAGTGAACATTCGCCCGATGATCGGAGTGAACATTCGTCCGATGATCGGAGTGAACATTCGCCCGATGATCGGAGTGAACATTCGTCCGATGATCGGAGTGAACATTCGCCCGATGATCGGCATCAACATTCGTCCTATGATCGGAGTGAACATTCGTCCAATGATCGGAGTGAACATTCGCCCAATGATCGGAGTGAACGTTCGTCCAATGATCGGAGTGAACATTCGCCCAATGATCGGAGTGAACATTCGCCCAATGATCGGAGTGAACATTCGTCCAATGATCGGAGTGAACATTCGTCCAATGATCGGAGTGAACGTTCATCCAATGATCGGAGTGAACATTCGCCCAATGATCGGAGTGAACATTCGTCCAATGATCGGAGTGAACATTCGCCCAATGATCGGAGTGAACGTTCGTCCAATGATCGGAGTGAACGTTCGTCCTATGTTCGGAGTGAACATTCGTCCAATGATCGGAGTGAACATTCGCCCAATGATCGGAGTGAACGTTCGTCCAATGATCGGAGTGAACGTTCCTCCAATGATCGGCGTGAACATTCGTCCGATGATCGGAGTGAACGTTCGTCCGATGATCGGCGTCAACGTTCGTCCAATGATCGGAGTGAACATTCGTCCAATGATCGGAGTGAACATTCGCCCAATGATCGGAGTGAACGTTCGTCCAATGATCGGAGTGAACGTTCGTCCAATGATCGGAGTGAACATTCGCCCGATGATCGGAGTGAACATTCGTCCGATGATCGGAGTGAACATTCGCCCGATGATCGGAGTGAACATTCGTCCGATGATCGGAGTGAACATTCGCCCGATGATCGGCATCAACATTCGTCCTATGATCGGAGTGAACATTCGTCCAATGATCGGAGTGAACATTCGCCCAATGATCGGAGTGAACGTTCGTCCAATGATCGGAGTGAACATTCGCCCAATGATCGGAGTGAACATTCGCCCAATGATCGGAGTGAACATTCGTCCAATGATCGGAGTGAACATTCGTCCAATGATCGGAGTGAACGTTCATCCAATGATCGGAGTGAACATTCGCCCAATGATCGGAGTGAACATTCGTCCAATGATCGGAGTGAACATTCGCCCAATGATCGGAGTGAACGTTCGTCCAATGATCGGAGTGAACGTTCGTCCAATGATCGGAGTGAACATTCGCCCAATGATCGCAGTGAACGTTCGTCCAATGATCGGAGTGAACGTTCCTCCAATGATCGGCGTGAACATTCGTCCGATGATCGGAGTGAACGTTCGTCCGATGATCGGCGTCAACGTTCGTCCAATGATCGGAGTGAACATTCGCCCAATGATCGGAGTGAACGTTCGTCCAATGATCGGAGTGAACGTTCGTCCAATGATCGGAGTGAACATTCGCCCGATGATCGGAGTGAACATTCGTCCGATGATCGGAGTGAACATTCGCCCGATGATCGGAGTGAACATTCGTCCGATGATCGGAGTGAACATTCGCCCGATGATCGGCATCAACATTCGTCCTATGATCGGAGTGAACATTCGTCCAATGATCGGAGTGAACATTCGCCCAATGATCGGAGTGAACGTTCGTCCAATGATCGGAGTGAACATTCGCCCAATGATCGGAGTGAACATTCGCCCAATGATCGGAGTGAACATTCGTCCAATGATCGGAGTGAACATTCGCCCAATGATCGGAGTGAACGTTCGTCCAATGATCGGAGTGAACGTTCGTCCTATGTTCGGAGTGAACATTCGTCCAATGATCGGAGTGAACATTCGCCCAATGATCGGAGTGAACGTTCGTCCTATGTTCGGAGTGAACATTCGTCCAATGATCGGAGTGAACGTTCGTCCAATGATCGGAGTGAACATTCGTTCAATGATCGGCATCAACATTCGTCCAATGATCGGCGTGAACATTCTGGGGGGTTGTAGTCCCCCCGTGTCCCTGGTAATGGTCCTCATTCTCCTGGCCCGGTTCCTGCTGGGGGTTGTAGTCCCCCCGTGTCCCTGGTAATGGTCCTCATTCTCCTGGCCCGGTTCCTGGTCCTGCTGGGGGTTGTAGTCCCCCCGTGTCCCTGGTAATGGTCCTCATTCTCCTGGCCCGGTTCCTGCTGGGGGTTGTAGTCCCCCCGTGTCCCTGGTAATGGTCCTCATTCTCCTGGCCCGGTTCCTTGTCCTGCTGGGGGTTGTAGTCCGCCCGTGTCCCTGGTAATGGTCCTCATTCTCCTGGCCCGGTTCCTGGTCCTGCTGGGGGTTGTAGTCCCCCCGTGTCCCTGGTAATGGTCCTCATTCTCCTGGCCCGGTTCCTTGTCCTGCTGGGGGTTGTAGTCCCCCGTGTCCCTGGTAATGGTCCTCATTCTCCTGGCCCGGTTCCTGGTCCTGCTGGGGGTTGTAGTCCCCCGTGTCCCTGGTAATGGTCCTCATTCTCCTGGCCCGGTTCCTGGTCCTGCTGGGGGTTGTAGTCCCCCCGTGTCCCTGGTAATGGTCCTCATTCTCCTGGCCCGGTTCCTGGTCCTGCTGGGGGTTGTAGTCCCCCCGTGTCCC
Organism: Staurois parvus; assembly: GCF_062004578.1. NCBI lineage: Eukaryota > Metazoa > Chordata > Amphibia > Anura > Ranidae > Staurois > Staurois parvus. The sequence goes on along the minus strand of NW_028320908.1, from coordinate 251,981 downwards.
TGGTAATGGTCCTCATTCTCCTGGCCCGGTTCCTGGTCCTGCTGGGGGTTGTAGTCCCCCCGTGTCCCTGGTAATGGTCCTCATTCTCCTGGCCCGGTTCCTGGTCCTGCTGGGGGTTGTAGTCCCCCGTGTCCCTGGCAATGGTGGGATCCGGATGCCGGGACAATATTGGTCTCTGTGGGGGTCGGAGCTGCATTGTGTGTCACAGCTGGGACAATCCCCACATCCTGGTTACACAGCCGGGACAATGACCCCATTCACACACTTGTCACCTCCAGTGAAGTCAACAAACGTCTCTCCGCCGGGGACCCCAAACCTGTTTACAGACATTCCTGGACCTCAGTCCGGGGCCCATTGTGTCCCCTCCCCCCCCCCATCAGGACACGGGAGGAGATCAATATGGAGGTCGGAGGTTTCCACACACATCCCAGATCCGGCTAAATCTTCATCTCTGCCGAGTTACAGATCCCAGTGACACCATCTGGGGGCCCCAACGTGGGGGGAGGGGGGCTGACACAAGAAATGTTCCCGGGATTATCGCCCCGGCCCCGCATCGGCCCCTCAATATTCCCCCCCCCGTCATGTCTGTCCTGCCGGATCCTTCACAAGTACGGGGACCGATTGTTCCTTCTTCCAATATTCGGGGAGTCCATGGTCAGGATTGGGGTGTCCATAGTCAGGATTGGGGTGTCATGGTCAGGATTGGGGTGTCCAGGGTCAGGATTGGGGTGTCATGGTCAGGATTGGGGTGTCCAGGGTCAGGATTGGGGTGTCATGGTCAGGATTGGGGTGTCCAGGGTCAGGATTGGGGTGTCATGGTCAGGATTGGGGTGTCCAGGGTCAGGATTGGGGTGTCATGGTCAGGATTGGGGTGTCCAGGGTCAGGATTGGGGTGTCATGGTCAGGATTGGGGTGTCATGGTCAGGATTGGGGTGTCCAGGGTCAGGATTGGGGAGTCATGGTCAGGATTGGGGTGTCCATGGTCAGGATTGGGGTGTCATGGTCAGGATTGGGGTGTCCAGGGTCAGGATTGGGGTGTCATGGTCAGGATTGGGGTGTCCAGGGACAGGATTGGGGTGTCATGGTCAGGATTGGGGTGTCCAGGGTCAGGATTGTGGTGTCATGGTCAGGATTGGGGTGTCATGGTCAGGATTGGGGTGTTATGGTCCGGATTGGGGTGTCATGGTCCGGATTGGGGAGTCATGGTCCGGATTGGGGTGTCCATGGTCAGGATTGGGGTGTCATGGTCAGGATTGGGGAGTCATGGTCAGGATTGGGGAGTCAGGGTCAGGATTGGGGTGTCATGGTCCGGATTGGGGTGTCATGGTCCGGATTGGGGAGTCATGGTCAGGATTGGGGTGTCCATGGTCAGGATTGGGGTGTCATGGTCAGGATTGGGGAGTCATGGTCAGGAGTGGGGTGTCCAGGGTCAGGATTGGGGAGTCATGGTCAGGATTGGGGTGTCCAGGGTCAGGATTGGGGTGTCATGGTCAGGATTGGGGTGTCCATGGTCAGGATTGGGGAGTGCAGGATCAGGATTGGGAAGTCATGCTCAGGATTGGGGTGTCCATGGTCAGGATTGGGGTGTCATGGTCAGGATTGGGGAGTCATGGTCAGGATTGGGGTGTCCAGGGTCAGGATTGGGGTGTCATGGTCAGGATTGGGGTGTCATGGTCAGGATTGGGGAGTCATGGTCAGGAGTGGGGTGTCCAGGGTCAGGATTGGGGAGTCATGGTCAGGATTGGGGTGTCCAGGGTCAGGATTGGGGAGTCATGGTCAGGATTGGGGTGTCCAGGGTCAGGATTGGGGTGTCCAGGGTCAGGATTGGGGTGTCATGGTCAGGATTGGGGTGTCCATGGTCAGGATTGGGGAGCCAGGGTCAGGATTGGGGTGTCCATGGTCAGGATTGGGGAGTCATGGTCAGGATTGGGGTGTCCATGGTCAGGATTGGGGTGTCATGGTCAGGATTGGGGTGTCATGGTCAGGATTGGGGTGTCCAGGGTCAAGATTGGGGTGTCATGGTCAGGATTGGGGTGTCCAGGGTCAGGATTGGGGTGTCATGGTCAGGATTGGGGTGTCATGGTCCGGATTGGGGTGTCATGGTCCGGATTGGGGTGTCATGGTCCGGATTGGGGAGTCATGGTCCGGATTGGGGTGTCCATGGTCAGGATTGGGGTGTCATGGTCAGGATTGGGGAGTCATGGTCAGGATTGGGGAGTCAGGGTCAGGATTGGGGTGTCATGGTCCGGATTGGGGTGTCATGGTCCGGATTGGGGAGTCATGGTCCGGATTGGGGTGTCCATGGTCAGGATTGGGGTGTCATGGTCAGGATTGGGGAGTCATGGTCAGGAGTGGGGTGTCCAGGGTCAGGATTGGGGAGTCATGGTCAGGATTGGGGTGTCCAGGGTCAGGATTGGGGAGTCATGGTCAGGATTGGGGTGTCCAGGGTCCGGATTGGGGTGTCATGGTCAGGATTGGGGTGTCCATGGTCAGGATTGGGGAGTGCAGGATCAGGATTGGGAAGTCAAGGTCAGGATTGGGGTGTCCATGGTCAGGATTGGGGTGTCATGGTCAGGATTGGGGAGTCATGGTCAGGATTGGGGAGTCAAGGTCAGGATTGGGGTGTCCAGGGTCAGGATTGGGGTGTCATGGTCAGGATTGGGGTGTCATGGTCAGGATTGGGGAGTCATGGTCAGGAGTGGGGTGTCCAGGGTCAGGATTGGGTAGTCATGGTCAGGATTGGGGTGTCCAGGGTCAGGATTGGGGAGTCATGGTCAGGATTGGGGTGTCCAGGGTCAGGATTGGGGTGTCCAGGGTCAGGATTGGGGTGTCATGGTCAGGATTGGGGTGTCCATGGTCAGGATTGGGGAGCCAGGGTCAGGATTGGGGTGTCCATGGTCAGGATTGGGGAGTCATGGTCAGGATTGGGGTGTCATGGTCAGGATTGGGGTGTCCATGGTTAGGATTGGGGTGTCATGGTCAGGAGTGGGGTGTCCAGGCTCAGGATTGGGGTGTCCAGGGTCAGGATTGGGTTGTCATGGTCAGGATTGGGGTGTCCATGGTCAGGATTGGGGAGTCAGGGTCAGCATTGGGGTGTCATGGTCAGGATTGGGGAGTCATGGTCAGGATTGGGGAGTCATGGTCAGGATTGGGATGTCCAGGGTCAGGATTGGGGTGTCCAGGGTCAGGATTGGGGTGTCATGGTCAGGATTGGGGTGTCCATGGTCAGGATTGGGGAGCCAGGGTCAGGATTGGGGTGTCCATGGTCAGGATTGGGGTGTCCATGGTCAGGATTGGGGAGTCATGGTCAGGATTGGGGTGTCCAGGGTCAGGATTGGGGAGTCATGGTCAGGAGTGGGGTGTCCATGGTCAGGATTGGGGAGTCATGGTCAGGATTGGGGTGTCCATGGTCAGGATTGGGGTGTCATGGTCAGGATTGGGGAGTCATGGTCAGGATTGGGATGTCCAGGGTCAGGATTGGGGTGTCCAGGGTCAGGATTGGGGAGTCATGGTCAGGATTGGGGAGTCATGGTCAGGATTGGGGTGTCATGGTCCGGATTGGGGAGTCATTATCAGGATTGGGGAGTGATGGTCAGGAGTGGGGTGTCCATGGTCAGGATTGGGGAGTCATGGTCAGGATTGGGGAGTCATGGTCAGGATTGGGGTGTCCATGGTCAGGATTGGGGTGTCCAGGGTCAGGATTGGGGAGTCATGGTCAGGATTGGGGTGTCCAGGGTCAGGATTGGGGAGTCATGGTCAGGATTGGGGACTCATGGTCAGTATTGGGGAGTCATGGTCAGGATTGGGGTGTCCATGGTCAGGATTGGGGAGTCATGGTCAGGATTGGGGTGTCCAGGGTCAGGATTGGGGAGTCATGGTCAGGATTGGGGTGTCCATGGTCAGGATTGGGGTGTCCAGGGTCAGGATTGGGGAGTCAGGGTCAGGATTGGGGAGTCAGGGTCAGGAATTGGATGTCCAGGGTCAGGATTGGGGTGTCCAGGGTCAGGATTGGGGAGTCCAGGGTCAGGATTGGGGAGTCATGGTCAGGATTGGGGAGTCCAGGGTCAGGATTGGGGTGTCATGGTCAGGATTGGGGTGTCCATGATCAGGATTGGGGTGTCATGGTCGGGATTGGGGTGTCATGGTCAGGAGTGGGGAGTCCATGGTCAGGATTGGGGAGTCAGGGTCAGGATTGGGGTGTCATGGTCAGGATTGGGGTGTCATGGTCAGGATTGGGGAGTCATGGTCAGGATTGGGGTGTCCAGGGTCAGGATTGGGGTGTCATGGTCAGGATTGGGGTGTCCATGGTCAGGATTGGGGAGCCAGGGTCAGGATTGGGGTGTCCATGGTCAGGATTGGGGTGTCCATGGTCAGGATTGGGGAGTCATGGTCAGGATTGGGGTGTCCAGGGTCAGGATTGGGGAGTCATGGTCAGGATTGGGGAGTCATGGTCAGGAGTGGGGTGTCCATGGTCAGGATTGGGGAGTCATGGTCAGGATTGGGGTGTCCATGGTCAGGATTGGGGTGTCATGGTCAGGATTGGGGAGTCATGGTCAGGATTGGGATGTCCAGGGTCAGGATTGGGGTGTCCAGGGTCAGGATTGGGGAGTCATGGTCAGGATTGGGGAGTCATGGTCAGGATTGGGGTGTCATGGTCCGGATTGGGGAGTCATTATCAGGATTGGGGTGTCATGGTCAGGATTGGGGAGTGATGGTCAGGAGTGGGGTGTCCATGGTCAGGATTGGGGAGTCATGGTCAGGATTGGGGAGTCATGGTCAGGATTGGGGTGTCCATGGTCAGGATTGGGGTGTCCAGGGTCAGGATTGGGGAGTCATGGTCAGGATTGGGGTGTCCAGGGTCAGGATTGGGGAGTCATGGTCAGGATTGGGGAGTCATGGTCAGTATTGGGGAGTCATGGTCAGGATTGGGGTGTCCATGGTCAGGATTGGGGTGTCATGGTCAGGATTGGGGTGTCCATGGTCAGGATTGGGGTGTCATGGTCAGGATTGGGGAGTCATGGTCAGGATTGGGGAGTCCAGGGTCAGGATTGGGGAGTCCATGGTCAGGATTGGGGTGTCCATGGTCAGGATTGGGGAGTCATGGTCAGGATTGGGGTGTCATGGTCAGGATTGGGGAGTCATGGTCAGGATTGGGGTGTCATGGTCAGGAGTGGGGTGTCCATGGTCAGGAGTGGGGTGTCCATGGTCAGGATTGGGGAGTCATGGTCAGGATTGTTTAGTTCAGGGTCAGGATTGGGGTGTCATGGTCAGGATTGGGGTGTCCATGGTCAGGATTGGGGTGTCATGGTCAGGATTGGGGTGTCCATGGTCAGGATTGGGGTGTCATGGTCAGGATTGGGGTGTCCATGGTCAGGATTGGGGAGTGCAGGATCAGGATTGAGAAGTCATGGTCAGGATTGGGGTGTCCATGGTCAGGATTGGGGAGTCATGGTCAGGATTGGGGAGTCCAGGGTCAGGATTGGGGAGTCCATGGTCAGGATTGGGGTGTCCATGGTCAGGATTGGGGAGTCATGGTCAGGATTGGGGTGTCATGGTCAGGATTGGGGTGTCCAGGGTCAGGATTGGGGTGTCCATGGTCAGGATTGGGGAGTCATGGTCAGGATTGGGGTGTCCATGGTCAGGATTGGGGAGTCATGGTCAGGATTGGGGTGTCCATGGTCAGGATTGGGGAGTCAGGGTCAGGATTGGGGTGTCATGGTCAGGATTGGGGTGTCCATGGTCAGGATTGGGGAGTCATGGTCAGGATTGGGGTGTCCATGGTCAGGATTGGGGAGTCAGGGTCAGGATTGGGGTGTCATGGTCAGGATTGGGGTGTCATGGTCAGGATTGGGGTGTCATGGTCAGGATTGGGGTGTCCATGGTCAGGATTGGGGTGTCATGGTCAGGATTGGGGAGTCATGGTCAGGATTGGGGTGTCTATGGTCAGGATTGGGGTGTCCATGGTCAGGATTGGGGTGTCATGGTCAGGATTGGGGAGTCATGGTCAGGATTGTGGTGTCATGGTCAGGATTGGGGTGTCATGGTCAGGATTGGGGTGTCCATGGTCAGGATTGGGGTGTCATGGTCAGGATTGGGGAGTCATGGTCAGGATTGGGGTGTCTATGGTCAGGATTGGGGAGTCATGGTCAGGATTGGGGTGTCCATGGTCAGGATTGGGGTGTCATGGTCAGGATTGGGGTGTCCAGGGTCAGGATTGGGATGTCCATGGTCAGGATTGGGGTGTCCAGGGTAAGGATTGGGGTGTCATGGTCAGGATTGGGGTGTCATGGTCAGGATTGGGGTGTCCAGGGTCAGGATTGCGATGTCCATGGTCAGGATTGGGATGTCCATGGTCAGGATTGGGGTGTCCAGGGTCAGGATTGGGGTGTCACGGTCAGGATTGGGGTGTTCATGGTCAGGATTGGGGAGTCATGGTCAGGATTGGGATGTCCATGGTCAGGATTGGAGTGTCCAGGGTCAGGATTGGGGAGTCACGGTCAGGATTGGGGTGTTCATGGTCAGGATTGGGGAGTCATGGTCAGGATTGGGGTGTCCATGGTCAGGATTGGGGTGTCGTGGTCAGGATTGGGGTGTCCATGGTCAGGAGTGGGGTGTCCATGGTCAGGATTGGGGTGTCCATGGTCAGGATTGGGGAATCATGGTCAGGATTGGGGTGTCCATGGTCAGGATTGGGGTGTCACGGTCAGGATTGGGGAGTCACGGTCAGGATTGGGGTGTCACGGTCAGGATTGGGGTGTCCATGGTCAGGATTGGGGTGTCATGGTCAGGATTGGGGTGTCCATGGTCAGGATTGGGGAGTCATGGTCCGGATTGGGGAGTCCATGGTCAGGATTGGGGTGTCCATGGTCAGGATTGGGATGTCCATCGTCAGGATTGGGGAGTCACGGTCAGGATTGGGGTGTAACGGTCAGGATTGGGGTGTCCATGGTCAGGATTGGGGAGTCATGGTCAGGATTGGGGTGTCATGGTCAGGATTGGGGAGTCAGGGTCAGGATTGGGGAGTCATGGTCAGGAGTGGGGTGTCCATGGTCAGGATTGGGGAGTCAGGGTCAGGATTGGGGTGTCATGGTCAGGATTGGGGTGTCCATGGTCAGGATTGGGGAGTCAGGGTCAGGATTGGGGTGTCATGGTCAGGATTGGGGAGTCATGGTCAGGATTGGGGTGTCCATGGTCAGGATTGGGGTGTCCATGGTCAGGAGTGGGGTGTCATGGTCAGGATTGGGGTGTCATGGTCAGGATTGGGGTGTCCATGGTCAGGAGTGGGGTGTCATGGTCAGGATTGGGGTTTCCATGGTCAGGATTGGGGTGTCCATGGTCACGATTGGGGTGTCGTGGTCAGGATTGGGGTGTCATGGTCAGGATTGGGGTGTCCAGGGTCAGGATTGGGGTGTCATGGTCAGGATTGGGGTGTCATGGTCAGGATTGGGGTGTCCAGGGTCAGGATTGGGATGTCCATGGTCAGGATTGGGATGTCCATGGTCAGGATTGGGGTGTCACGGTCAGGATTGGGGTGTTCATGGTCAGGATTGGGGTGTCCATGGTCAGGAGTGGGGTGTCCATGTTCAGGATTGGGGTGTCATGGTCAGGATTGGGGTGTCATGGTCAGGATTGGGGAGTCATGGTCAGGATTGGGGTGTCATGGTCAGGATTGGGGTGTCCATGGTCAGGAGTGGGGTGTCCATGGTCAGGATTGAGGAGTCATGGTCAGGATTGGGGTGTCCATGGTCAGGATTGGGGTGTCATGGTCAGGATTGAGGAGTCATGGTCAGGATTGGGGTGTCCATGGTCAGGATTGGGGAGTAATGGTCAGGAGTGGGGTGTACATGGTCAGGATTGGGGTGTCCATGGTCAGGATTGGGGTGTCATGGTCAGGATTGGGGTGTCCATGGTCAGGATTGGGGTGTCCATGGTCAGGATTGGGGAGTCATGGTCAGGATTGGGGAGTCATGGTCAGGATTGGGGTGTCATGGTCAGGATTGGGGTGTCCATGGTCAGGATTGGGGTGTCATGGTCAGGATTGGGGTGTCATGGTCAGGATTGGGGTGTCCATGGTCAGGATTGGGGAGTCATGGTCAGGATTGGGGAGTCATGGTCAGGATTGGGGTGTCATGGTCAGGATTGGGGTGTCCATGGTCAGGATTGGGGTGTCATGGTCAGGATTGGGGTGTCATGGTCAGGATTGGGGTGTCCAGGACCATTGGAGTCCCTTCCATCACAATACGGGGACAGATTGCTCGTTCTTCCAATATTCCATTGGTGGACAAGTCTGCAGTCAGTCTGACTCAGGAGTGACCCCACCAGGAAGACGCGGCATATATAACCAAGAATGGGGACTCTGAGGGACCGTCATGGAGGACGACATCCTCATCGATCATACGTGATTCCATGTCTACACGCGTGTCATCCTTCACAAGAGGCAATACAATAGAGGGGATTCCCCCAGATCTCGGGGTGGGGGATGGTTCCCAGGGGGCACTCCTGACTGTCAATAGAGGGGATTCCCCAGATCTCAGAGTGGGGGATGGTTCCCAGGGGGCACTCCTGACTGTCAATAGAGGGGATTCCCCAGATCTCAGAGTGGGGGATGGTTCCCAGGGGGGCACTCCTGACTGTCAATAGAGGGGATTCCCCAGATCTCAGAGTGGGGGATGGTTCCCAGGGGGGCACTCCTGACTGTCAATAGAGGGGATTCCCCAGATCTCGGGGTGGGGGATGGTCCCCAGGGGGGCACTTCTGAGTCCGGCCTCTGGGCAGAGAGTGATTGGTCCAGCCTCTGGTCAGAGAGTGATTGGTTGCAGCCTCTGGGCAGAGAGTGATTGGTTGCGGCCTCTGGTCAGAGAGTGATTGGTTGCGGCCTCTGGTCAGAGAGTGATTGGTTGCGGCCTCTGATGTCAGAGAGTGATTGGTTCCGGCCTCTGATGTCAGAGAGTGATTGGTTCCGGCCTCTGATGTCAGAGAGTGATTGGTTCCGGCCTCTGATGTCAGAGAGTGATTGGTTCCGGCCTCTGATGTCAGAGAGTGATTGGTTGCGGCCTCTGGGCAGAGAGTGATTGGTTGCAGCCTCTGATGTCAGAGAGTGATTGGTTCCGGCCTCTGATGTCAGAGAGTGATTGGTTGCGGCCTCTGATGTCAGAGAGTGATTGGTTCCGGCCTCTGATGTCAGAGAGTGATTGGTTGTGGCCTCTGGTCAGAGAGTGATTGGTTGCAGCCTCTGATGTCAGAGAGTGATTGGTTCCGGCCTCTGATGTCAGAGAGTGATTGGTTCCGGCCTCTGATGTCAGAGAGTGATTGGTTGCGGCCTCTGATGTCAGAGAGTGATTGGTTGCGGCCTCTGATGTCAGAGAGTGATTGGTTGCGGCCTCAGATGTCAGAGAGTGATTGGTTCCGGCCTCTGATGTCAGAGAGTGATTGGTTGCAGCCTCAGATGTCAGAGAGTGATTGGTTGTGGCCTCTGATGTCAGAGAGTGATTGGTTGCGGCCTCTGATGTCAGAGAGTGATTGGTTGCGGCCTCTGGTCAGAGAGTGATTGGTTGCAGCCTCTGGGCAGAGAGTGATTGGTTGCGGCCTCTGGGCAGAGAGTGATTGGTCCAGCCTCTGGTCAGAGAGTGATTGGGGCCGGCCTCTGGGCAGAGAGTGATTGGTTGCGGCCTCTGGGCTGAGAGTGATTGGTTGCGGCCTCTGATATCAGAGAGTGATTGGTTGCGGCCTCAGATGTCAGAGAGTGATTGGTTGCGGCCTCAGATGTCAGAGAGTGATTGGTTCCGGCCTCTGATGTCAGAGAGTGATTGGTTCCGGCCTCTGATGTCAGAGAGTGATTGGTTCCGGCCTCTGATGTCAGAGAGTGATTGGTTCCGGCCTCTGATGTCAGAGAGTGATTGGTTCCGGCCTCTGATGTCAGAGAGTGATTGGTTCCGGCCTCTGGGCAGAGAGTGATTGGTTGCAGCCTCTGATGTCAGAGAGTGATTGGTTCCGGCCTCTGATGTCAGAGAGTGATTGGTTGCGGCCTCTGATGTCAGAGAGTGATTGGTTCCGGCCTCTGATGTCAGAGAGTGATTGGTTGCGGCCTCTGATGTCAGAGAGTGATTGGTTGCGGCCTCTGATGTCAGAGAGTGATTGGTTGCGGCCTCTGGTCAGAGAGTGATTGGTTGCGGCCTCTGATGTCAGAGAGTGATTGGTTGCGGCCTCTGATGTCAGAGAGTGATTGGTTGCGGCCTCTGATGTCAGAGAGTGATTGGTTGCGGCCTCTGATGTCAGAGAGTGATTGGTTGCGGCCTCTGATGTCAGAGAGTGATTGGTTGCGGCCTCTGGTCAGAGAGTGATTGGTTGCAGCCTCAGATGTCAGAGAGTGATTGGTTGCGGCCTCTGATGTCAGAGAGTGATTGGTTGCGGCCTCTGATGTCAGAGAGTGATTGGTTGCGGCCTCTGATGTCAGAGAGTGATTGGTTGCGGCCTCTGATGTCAGAGAGTGATTGGTTGCGGCCTCTGATGTCAGAGAGTGATTGGTTGCGGCCTCTGGTCAGAGAGTGATTGGTTGCAGCCTCAGATGTCAGAGAGTGATTGGTTGCGGCCTCTGATGTCAGAGAGTGATTGGTTGCGGCCTCTGATGTCAGAGAGTGATTGGTTGCGGCCTCTGGTCAGAGAGTGATTGGTTGCGGCCTCTGATGTCAGAGAGTGATTGGTTCCGGCCTCTGATGTCAGAGAGTGATTGGTTGCGGCCTCTGATGTCAGAGAGTGATTGGTTGCGGCCTCTGATGTCAGAGAGTGATTGGTTGCGGCCTCTGATGTCAGAGAGTGATTGGTTGCGGCCTCTGATGTCAGAGAGTGATTGGTTGCGGCCTCTGATGTCAGAGAGTGATTGGTTCCGGCCTCTGATGTCAGAACACTCGCAGATCTCCCAGCATTCCTCTGGCTGACTTCGCCGTCATCTCTCATTACAGTTCATCGTTTCGGATATTTGGGGATCTCTGAGGGCCAGAGACGTGATTTGGGGCCCCTTCACACCTATTGTCCATTTATTCCCTGTTGGCCCCGGAAATCTGTCCTCCTGGTTGGTTGGCGCTCCATCCCCATTGTGGAGGTTGGGGCTTCCCTGACATCAGAATCGTCCAATCAGGAGCAGCCGTACACATGACATACATGATGCAATCTGAGTCCCCCCATCCTGCCAGCAGAGTCATGGATTCCCCACTTCCTGTAGAGGGGTGACACCTCTGCCCTGTGGTGTCACCGTCACCCCCGTCCCCCATACATAATATCCTGTGTATGGGGTCCATCTCGGGGGATGTTGGGTTGTCAGAGACGGTTGTCAGGTTGTCGGTGGGACCTCCGGCAGACGATGATTCCATGAGACGTCACAGGGAGATGAAAGGGGTCCCTGAGGGCCCGGTAATCCCCGGGACAATCCAGCGAGCGGGGGAGGAGATGCCGGTGGTGGGTTTCCATGTGAATGGAGGGGAGCAGCTGTGTTTGGATGGAGCGACCAATCCCGGCACAGACACATGTCACCCTACAGAGGTATAAAGGGAGGACGCCGTACACATCGCCACACACTACCTCCAGGAGACGGGAGGAACGTACAATCTGCGTCTGACAGATCTGATCTCACCGACGGGGAACCTGCATGAGACCCCGAGGTCAGTCCATACAATCTGCGACAGATCTGATCTCACCGACGGGGAACCTGCATGAGACACCGAGGTCAGTCCATACAATCTGCGACAGATCTGATCTCACCGACGGGGAACCTGCATGAGACCCCGAGGTCAGTCCATACAATCTGTGACAGATCTGATCTCACCGACGGGGAACCTCCAGGAGACGGGAGGAACGTACAATCTGCGTCTGACAGATCTGATCTCACCGACGGGGAACCTGCATGAGACCCCGAGGTCAGTCCATACAATCTGTGACAGATCTGATCTCACCGACGGGGAACCTGCATGAGACACCGAGGTGAGTCCATACAATCTGCGACAGATCTGATCTCACCGACGGGGAACCTGCATGAGACCCCGAGGTCAGTCCATACAATCTGTGACAGATCTGATCTCACCGACGGGGAACCTGCATGAGACACCGAGGTCAGTCCATACAATCTGCGACAGATCTGATCTCACCGACGGGGAACCTGCATGAGACCCCGAGGTCAGTCCATACAATCTGCGTCTGACAGATCTGATCTCACCGACGGGGAACCTGCATGAGACCCCGAGGTCAGTCCATACAATCTGTGACAGATCTGATCTCACCGACGGGGAACCTGCATGAGACACCGAGGTCAGTCCATACAATCTGCGACAGATCTGATCTCACCGACGGGGAACCTGCATGAGACCCCGAGGTCAGTCCATACAATCTGCGACAGATCTGATCTCACCGACGGGGAACCTGCATAAGACACCGAGGTCAGTCCATACAATCTGTGACAGATCTGATCTCACCGACGGGGAACCTGCATGAGACACCGAGGTCAGTCCATACAATCTGTGACAGATCTGATCTCACCGACGGGGAACCTGCATGAGACACCGAGGTCAGTCCATACAATCTGCGTCTGACAGATCTGATCTCACCGACGGGGAACCTGCATGAGACACCGAGGTCAGTCCATACAATCTGTGACAGATCTGATCTCACCGACGGGGAACCTGCATGAGACCCCGAGGTCAGTCCATACAATCTGTGACAGATCTGATCTCACCGACGGGGAACCTGCATGAGACCCCGAGGTCAGTCCATACAATCTGCGACAGATCTGATCTCACCGACGGGGAACCTGCATGAGACACCGAGGTGAGTCCATACAATCTGCGTCTGACAGATCTGATCTCACCGACGGGGAACCTGCATGAGACCCCGAGGTCAGTCCATACAATCTGCGTCTGACAGATCTGATCTCACCGACGGGGAACCTGCATGAGACCCCGAGGTGAGTCCATACAATCTGCGACAGATCTGATCTCACCGACGGGGAACCTGCATGAGACACCGAGGTCAGTCCATACAATCTGCGACAGATCTGATCTCACCGACGGGGAACCTGCATGAGACCCCGAGGTCAGTCCATACAATCTGTGACAGATCTGATCTCACCGACGGGGAACCTGCATGAGACCCCGAGGTCAGTCCATACAATCTGTGACAGATCTGATCTCACCGGCGGGGAACCTGCATGAGACCCCGAGGTCAGTCCATACAATCTGCGTCTGACAGATCTGATCTCACCGGCGGGGAACCTGCATGAGACACCGAGGTCAGTCCATACAATCTGTGACAGATCTGATCTCACCGACGGGGAACCTGCATGAGACACCGAGGTCAGTCCATACAATCTGTGTCTGACAGATCTGATCTCACCGACGGGGAACCTGCATGAGACACCGAGATCAGTCCATACAATCTGTGACAGATCTGATCTCACCGACGGGGAACCTGCATGAGACCCCGAGGTGAGTCCATACAATCTGCGTCTGACAGATCTGATCTCACCGACGGGGAACCTGCATGAGACACCGAGGTGAGTCCATACAATCTGTGACAGATCTGATCTTATCTTATCGGTCATGTATGGTGGTATCTGTGGGATTCATCCCGGTATGCCAGACACTTTACTGGTGGTGTGTTATATTGAGACAGACATTGGATATACACACGTGTCTGTCCCGTGTCTGTCCCGTGTCTGTCCTATATTTATCCTGTGTCTCTTTCTTGTCTTTCCTGTGTTTGCCCCATGACTGTTCCATGTCTCTCCCGTGTCTCTTGTGTATCTCTCCTGTGTCCATCCCATGTCTGTCTCTTGTGTATCTCTCCTGTGTCTGTCCCGTGTCTCTCCTATGTCTCTCTTTTGTCTGTCCCGTGTCTCTGCTGTGTCTTTCCTGTATCTCTCCTGTGTCTGTCCCGTGTCTCTTCCGTGTCTCTCCTGTGTCTGTCCCGTGTCACTCCTGTATCTGTCCCGTGTCTGTCCTGTGTCTCTCTTTTGTCTGCTCCGTGTCTCTCGTGTGTCTCTGCTGTGTCTTTCCCGTGTCTCTTCTGTGTCTTTCCTGTGTCTGTCCCATGTCTCTTCCGTGCCTGTCCCGTGTCTCTCCCGTGTCTCTCCTGTGTTTATCCCGTGTCTCTCCTGTGTCTGTCCCGTGTCTCTCCTGTGTCTGTCCCGTGTCTCTCCTGTGTCTGTCCCGTGTCTCTCCCGTGTCTGTCCCGTGTCTCTCCCGTGTCTGTCCCGTGTCTCTCCCGTGTCTGTCCCGTGTCTCTCCCGTGTCTGTCCCGTGTCTCTCCTGTGTCTATCCCTTGTCCATCCCATGTCTTTCCCGTGGTCCTCTTGTTTCTCTCCTGTGTCTGTCCCGTGTCTCTCCTGTGTCTGTCCCGTGTCTGTCCCGTGTCTATCCTGTGTCTATCCCGTGTCTATCCTGTGTCTATCCCGTGTCCATCCCTTGTCTTTCCCGTTTCCATCCCGTGTCCCTCTTGTGTCTGTCCTGTGTCTCTCCTGTGTCTATCCCGTGTCCATCCCGTGTCTTTCCCTTGGTCCTCTTGTGTCTCTCCTGTGTCTGTCCCGTGTCTGTCCCGTGTCTATCCTGTGTCTGTCCCGTGTCTCTCCCATGTCTGTCCCGTGTCTCTCCCGTGTCTGTCCCGTGTCTCTCCCGTGTCTGTCCCGTGTCTCTCCCGTGTCTGTCCCGTGTCTCTCCCGTGTCTGTCCCGTGTCTCTCCTGTTTCTGTCCCTTTTCTCTCCTGTGTCTATCCCTTGTCCATCCCATGTCTTTCCCGTGGTCCTCTTGTTTCTCTCCTGTGTCTGTCCCGTGTCTCTCCTGTGTCTGTCCCGTGTCTATCCTGTGTCTATCCCGTGTCCATCCCTTGTCTTTCCCGTTTCCATCCCGTGTCCCTCTTGTGTCTGTCCTGTGTCTCTCCTGTGTCTATCCCGTGTCCATCCCGTGTCTTTCCCTTGGTCCTCTTGTGTCTCTCCTGTGTCTGTCCCGTGTCTGTCCCGTGTCTATCCTGTGTCTGTCCCGTGTCTCTCCCATGTCTGTCCCGTGTCTCTCCCATGTCTGTCCCGTGTCTGTCCCGTGTCTCTCCTGTTTCTGTCCCTTTTCTCTCCTGTGTCTATCCCGTGTCCATACCGTGTCTTTCTCATGTCCCTCTTGTGTCTTTCCCGTGTCTGTCCCGTGTCTCTCCTGTGTCTGTCCCATGTCTCTCTCGTGACTGTCCTGTGTCTCTCCCGTGTCTGTCCTGTGTCTCTCCCGTGTCTATCCTGTGTCTCTCCTGTGTCTGTCCCGTGTTTTTCCCGTTTCCCTCTGGTGTCTCTCCTGTGTCTGTCCCATGTCTATCCCATGTCTGTCCCGTATCTCTCCCATGTCTGTCCCGTGTCTCTCCTTCGTGTCTGTCCCGTGTCTCTCCCATGTCTGTCCCGTGTCTCTCCTTCGTGTCTGTCCCGTGTCTCTCCCATGTCTGTCCTGTGTCTGTTCTGTGTCTCTCCCGTGTCTCTTGTGTATCTCTTTTGTATTTATCCCGTGTCTCTCCTGTGTCTCTCCCGTGTCTCTTGTGTATCTCTTTTGTATCTCTCCCGTGTCTCTCCTGTGTCTGTCCCGTGTCTTTCCTGTGTCTGTCCCGTGTCTTTCCTGTGTCTGTCCCGTGTCTCTCCTGTGTCTGTCCCGTGTCTCTCCTGTGTCTGTCCCGTGTCTCTCTTTTGTCTGTCCCGTGTCTCTCCTGCGTCTTTCCCGTGTCTCTCTTGTGTTTATCCTGTGTCTCTCCTGTGTCTGTCCCGTGTCTCTCCTGTGTCTGTCCCCTGTCTGTCCCATGTCTCTCCTGTGTCTGTCCCGTGTCTCTCCTGTGTCTGTCCCGTGTCTCTCCTGTGTCTTTCCTGTGTCTCTCCTGTGTCTGTCCCGTGTCTCTCTTGTGTCTGTCCCGTGTCTGTCCCGTGTCTCTCCTGTGTCTGTCCCGTGTCTCTCCTGTGTCTCTCCCGTGTCTGCCCCGTGTCTCTCCTGTGTCTTTCCCGTGTCTCTCCTTTGTCTGTCCCATGTCTCTCCTGTGTCTGTCCCGTGTCTCTCCTTTGTCTGTCCCATGTCTCTCCTGTGTCTTTCCTGTGTCTCTCCTGTGTCTGTCCCGTGTCTCTCTTGTGTCTGTCCCGTGTCTGTCCCGTGTCTCTCCCGTGTCTGCCCCGTGTCTCTCCTGTGTCTGTCCCGTGTCTCTCCTTTGTCTGTCCCGTGTCTCTCCTGTGTCTTTCCTGTGTCTCTCTTGTGTCTGTCCCGTGTCTGTCCCGTGTCTGTCCCGTGTCTCTCTTGTGTCTCTCCTTTGTCTCTCCTGTGTCTGTCCCATGTTGTTCCTACAATGATATGGGAGGTGGTCCACGCTGAGGCGTGATATGACCCGTGGGACAGTTCCTGTACATACATGTGTAGCTCACGTAGACTGGAGAGGAGCGGACATAATCTGTGGCTCTGTGTGATTGACAGGTTGGACCCGCCTACAATGAGGACGGTGCTGCTGCTGACGCTGTGGATGGAGGCGGTGCTCTGCGGCGGGTAAGTCACGCCTCTCCGTGTCATGACATCCTCCATGTAAGTTAAAGTGGAACTCCGGGGAATAAAGTCCCACGTGTGGTGACATGTGTGTGTGGTGACGTGTGGTGATATGTGGTGACATGTGTGTGTGGTGACGTGTGGAGACGTGTGGTGACGTGTGTGTGGTGACGTGTGGAGACGTGTGTGTGTGGTGACGTGTGTGTGGAGACGTGTGTGGAGACGTGTACGTGTGGAGACGTGTGTGTGTGGTGACGTGTGTGTGGAGACGTGTGTGGAGACGTGTACGTGTGGAGACGTGTGTGTGGAGATGTGTGGTGACGTGTGTGTGGTGACGTGTGGAGACGTGTGTGTGTGGTGACGTGTGTGTGTGGAGACGTGTGGAGACGTGTGTGTGTGGAGACGTGTGGTGACGTGTGGAGACGTGTGGAGACGTGTGTGTGTGGTGACGTGTGTGTGTGGAGACGTGTGTGTGTGGTGACGTGTGTGTGTGGTGACGTGTGTGTTGACATGTGGTGACATGTGGTGACGTGTGGTGACGTGTGTGTGTGTGTGGAGACGTGCGTGTGTGGAGACGTGTGGTGACGTGTGGAGACGTGTGGAGACGTGTGTGTGTGGAGACGTGTGTGTGTGGTGACGTGTGTGTTGACATGTGGTGACATGTGGTGACGTGTGGTGACGTGTGTGTGTGTGTGGAGACGTGTGTGTGTGGAGACGTGCGTGTGTGGAGACGTGTGGTGACGTGTGGAGACGTGTGGAGACGTGTGTGTGTGGAGACGTGTGGTGACGTGTGGAGACGTGTGTGTGTGGAGATGTGTGGTGACGTGTGTGTGGTGACGTGTGGAGACGTGTGTGTGTGTGGTGACGTGTGTGTGTGGAGACGTGTGGAGACGTGTGTGTGTGGTGACGTGTGTGTGTGGAGACGTGTGTGTGTGGAGACGTGTGTGTGTGGTGACATGTGGTGACATGTGGTGACGTGTGGTGACGTGTGTGTGTGTGTGTGTGGAGACGTGTGTGTGTGGAGACGTGTGTGTGTGGAGACGTGTGGTGACATGTTGTGACGTGTGGTGACGTGTGTGTGTGTGTGGAGACGTGTGTGTGTGGAGACGTGTGTGTGTGGAGACGTGTGGTGACGTGTGGAGACGTGTGGAGACGTGTGTGTGTGGAGATGTGTGGTGACGTGTGTGTGGTGACGTGTGGTGACGTGTGTGTGTGGAGACGTGTGGAGACGTGTGTGTGTGGAGACGTGTGGTGACGTGTGTGTGTGGAGACGTGTGGAGACGTGTGTGTGTGGTGACGTGTGTGTGTGGAGACGTGTGTGTGTGGTGACGTGTGTGTGTGTTGACATGTGGTGACATGTGGTGACGTGTGTGTGTGGTGACGTGTGGAGACGTGTGGAGACATGTGTGTGTGGTGACGTGTGTGTGTGTGGTGACGTGTGGTGATATGTGGTGACGTGTGGAGACGTGTGTGTGTGGTGACGTGTGTGTGTGGTGACGTGTGGTGACGTGTGGAGACGTGTGGTGATATGTGGTGACGTGTGGAGATGTGATCGGTGATATGTGGTGACGTGTGTGTGTGGTGACGTGTGGTGACGTGTGGAGACGTGTGGTGATATGTGGTGACGTGTGGAGATGTGATCGGTGATATGTGGTGACGTGTGTGTGTGGTGACGTGTGGTGACGTGTGGAGACGTGTGGTGATATGTGGTGACGTGTGTGTGTGGTGATATGTGGTGACGTGTGTGTGTGGTGATATGTGGTGACGTGTGGAGATGTGTGGTGATATGTGGTGACGTGTGGAGATGTGTGGTGATATGTGGTGACGTGTGGAGATGTGTGGTGATATGTGGTGACGTGTGTGTGTGGTGATATGTGGTGACGTGTGTGTGTGGTGATATGTGGTGACATGTGTGTGTGGTGACGTGTGGAGACGTGTGGAGACGTGTGGTGATATGTGGTGACGTGTGGAGATGTGTGGAGATGTGTGGTGATGTGTTGAGACGTGTGGAGACGTGTGGTGATGTGTGGTGATATGTGGTGACGTGTGGAGATGTGTGGAGATGTGTGGTGATGTGTGGTGATATGTGGTGACGTGTGCGTGTGGAGACGTGTGGAGACGTGTGTGTGTGTGGTGACGTGTGGTGACGTGTGGTGACGTGTGGAGACGTGTGGAGACGTGTGGAGACGTGTGGAGACGTGTGGTGACGTGTGGAGATGTGTGGAGATGTGTGGTGATGTGTGGTGATATGTGGTGACGTGTGTGTGTGGAGACGTGTGGAGACGTGTGGTGATATGTGGTGACGTGTGGAGATGTGTGGAGATGTGTGGTGATATGTGGTGACGTGTGTGTGTGTGGTGACGTGTGGTGACGTGTGGAGATGTGTGGTGATATGTGGTGACGTGTGGAGATGTGTGGAGATGTGTGGTGATATGTGGTGACGTGTGTGTGTGGTGATATGTGGTGACGTGTGTCTGTGGTGATATGTGGTGACGTGTGGAGATGTGTGGTGATATGTGGTGACGTGTGGAGATGTGTGGTGATATGTGGTGACGTGTGTGTGTGGTGATATGTGGTGACGTGTGTGTGTGGTGATATGTGGTGACGTGTGTGTGTAGTGATATGTGGTGACATGTGTGTGTGGTGACGTGTGGAGACGTGTGGAGACGTGTGGAGACGTGTGGTGATATGTTGAGACGTGTGGAGACGTGTGGTGATGTGTGGTGATATGTGGTGACGTGTGGAGATGTGTGGAGATGTGTGGTGATGTGTGGTGATATGTGGTGACGTGTGGAGATGTGTGGAGATGTGTGGTGATGTGTTGAGACGTGTGGAGACGTGTGGTGATGTGTGGTGATATGTGGTGACGTGTGGAGATGTGTGGAGATGTGTGGTGATGTGTGGTGATATGTGGTGACGTGTGTGTGTGGAGACGTGTGGAGACGTGTGTGTGTGTGGTGACGTGTGGTGACGTGTGGAGACGTGTGGAGACGTGTGTGTGTGTGGTGACGTGTGGTGACGTGTGGTGACGTGTGGAGACGTGTGGAGACGTGTGGAGATGTGTGGAGATGTGTGGTGATATGTGGTGACGTGTGTGTGTGGAGACGTGTGGAGACGTGTGGTGATATGTGGTGACGTGTGGAGATGTGTGGAGATGTGTGGTGATATGTGGTGACGTGTGTGTGTGTGGTGACGTGTGGTGACGTGTGGAGATGTGTGGTGATATGTGGTGACGTGTGTGTGTGTGGTGACGTGTGGTGACGTGTGGAGATGTGTGGTGATATGTGGTGACGTGTGGTGACGTGTGGAGATGTGTGGTGATATGTGGTGACGTGTGGAGATGTGTGGTGATATGTGGTGACGTGTGGAGACGTGTGTGTGTGGTGACGTGTGGAGACGTGTGGAGACGTGTGGAGATGTGATCGGTGATATGAAAGGCGATTCACACAGTGGTCTCTTCTCGCAATGAACGTGTTGGTGCCATGAGAGGCGATTGGTTTGCCCCCCCCCCCCCCGACACACTGTGGTTCCGGTCAGGTGGATCACGCTGACACATTGGCCGCACATTGCTGTGTCTCCTGCCATTCCCGCAGCACCAGCGTGCCAACGGCCCTTCCACAACTGTCACTTTTTCCCCGGAGTTCCCCTTTCATGCCTGTGTGGGTTCTCTGTGTCAGTGATTTTATCGCCCCCCTGCAGGCGCTGGTGTGAGCGGACGGTGCAGGTGACGGAGGAGGAGGTGGTGGCCCCCCGAAGGGAGCAGTCGGTCCCGTGTTCCAGCATGTACCGGTACAATCTGGAGGGGTGGCAGTTGGATGTGGAGTCCATGAGACGGGTGTATGGGGGTGACTCCGGCATCGGCAGTTATTACACGGAGCGGGGGGCCTCCGCCATGTGCTATATCTACAAGTGAGTGTGGGGGGGGAGGGGCACCATTGGGTGTGACTCCGCCCAGAATATATAATATATACTATCCCCTCCCCCCCCCCAGACCACCGAGCACCAGACCGGCCGTGTGGAACCGCACCGTACTGAGCTGCTGTGAGGGCTGGAGGGGAGCGCACTGCACTGAGGGTGAGTGATAGCATGGGAACACCTATGGCCACAGTGAGGCATCAACCTTCCAACCGATGCGGGGGCATCAACCTTCCATCCGATGCGGGGGCATCAACCTTCCAACCGATGCGGGGGCATCAACCTTCCATCCGATGCAGGGGCATCCCATCAACGTTCCATCCGATGCGGGGATCCAGGACACAGCACCCCCACATTACACCAAGGAGGAATCATCTTCTCAGGGCCCTGGACTGACTGATTGTTCGATGTCTCTGCAGGCTCCGGGTTCCTCGGTCGATGTTTCTCCACCTGGAACTGTCAGGATATCCCCAGTCCTCACAATGTGACGCTGATGAGCCTGGAGGAGTGCTGCACACACCCCTGGGGCCACAGCTGGGAGAACCTCACCTCCCAGTCCTGCTTCAGCTGCTCCTATGTGCCCCCAACAGGTGAGTGACCAGGACTGACCACACAGCATCCCAGGACTGACCACACAGAATCCCAGGACTGACCACACAGCATCCCAGGACTGACCACTCTCTGACCACACAGCATCCCAGGACTGACCACACAGCATTCCATGACTGACCACACAGCATCCCAGGACTGACCACACAGCATCCCAGGACTGACCACACAGCATTCCATGACTGACCACACAGCATCCCAGGACTGACCACACAGCATTCCAGGACTGACCACACAGCATCCCATGACTGACCACACAGCATCCCAGGACTGACCACACAGCATTCCAGGACTGACCACACAGCATCCCAGGACTGACCACACAGCATCCCAGGACTGACCACACAGCATTCCATGACTGACCACACAGCAATCCATGACTGACCCCCCTCTGACCACACAGCATCCCAGGACTGACCACTCTCTGACCACACAGCATCCCAGGACTGACCACTCTCTGACCACGCAGCATTCCATGACTGACCCCCCTCTGACCACACAGCATTCCATGACTGACCACACAGCATCCCAGGACTGACCACTCTCTGACCACGCAGCATTCCATGACTGACCCCCCTCTGACCACACAGCATTCCATGACTGACCACACAGCATCCCAGGACTGACCACACAGCATCCCAGGACTGACCACACAGCATCCCAGGACTGACCACACAGCATCCCAGGACTGACCACTCTCTGACCACACAGCATCCCAGGACTGACCACACAGCATCCCATGACTGACCACACAGCATCCCAGGACTGACCACACAGCATTCCATGACTGACCACACAGCATCCCAGGACTGACCACACAGCATTCCATGACTGACCACTCTCTGACCACACAGCATCCCAGGACTGACCACACAGCATCCCAGGACTGACCACACAGCATTCCAGGACTGACCACACAGCATCCCAGGACTGACCACACAGCATCCCAGGACTGACCACACAGCATTCCAGGACTGACCACACAGCATCCCAGGACTGACCACACAGCATCCCAGGACTGACCACACAGCATTCCATGACTGACCACACAGCATCCCAGGACTGACCACACAGCATTCCATGACTGACCACACAGCATTCCATGACTGACCACACAGCATTCCATGACTGACCCCCCTCTGACCACACAGCATCCCATGACTGACCACACAGCATCCCATGACTGACCACACAGCATTCCAGGACTGACCACACAGCATCCCAGGACTGACCACACAGCATCCCATGACTGACCACACAGCATCCCAGGACTGACCACACAGCATTCCATGACTGACCACTCTCTGACCACACAGCATCCCAGGACTGACCACACAGCATCCCAGGACTGACCACACAGCATCCCAGGACTGACCACACAGCATTCCAGGACTGACCACACAGCATCCCATGACTGACCACACAGCATCCCAGGACTGACCACACAGCATTCCAGGACTGACCACACAGCATCCCATGACTGACCACACAGCAATCCATGACTGACCCCCCTCTGACCACACAGCATTCCATGACTGACCCCCCTCTGACCACACAGCATTCCATGACTGACCACCCTCTGACCACACAACATCCCATGACTGACCCCCCTCTGACCACACAGCATCCCAGGACTGACCCCCCTCTGACCACACAGCATCCCAGGACTGACCCCCCTCTGACCACACAGCATTCCATGACTGACCACACAGCAATCCATGACTGACCACTCTCTGACCACACAGCAATCCATGACTGACCCCCCTCTGACCACACAGCAATCCATGACTGACCCCCCTCTGACCACACAGCAATCCAGGACTGACCACCCTCTGACCACACAGCATTCCATGACTGACCACTCTCTGACCACACAGCATTCCATGACTGACCACTCTCTGACCACACAGCATCCCAGGACTGACCACTCTCTGACCACACAGCATTCCATGACTGACCACTCTCTGACCACACAGCATTCCATGACTGACCACTCTCTGACCACACAGCATTCCATGACTGACCACTCTCTGACCACGCAGCATTCCATGACCACTCTCTGACCACGCAGCATCCCAGGACTGACCACTCTCTGACCACGCAGCATTCCATGACTGACCCCCCTCTGACCACGCAGCATTCCATGACTGACCACTCTCTGACCACGCAGCATCCCAGGACTGACCACTCTCTGACCACGCAGCATCCCAGGACTGACCACTCTCTGACCACACAGCATTCCATGACTGACCACCCTCTGACCACACAGCATCCCATGACTGACCACCCTCTGACCACACAGCATCCCATGACTGACCACCCTCTGACCACACAGCATTCCATGACTGACCACCCTCTGACCACACAGCATCCCAGGACTGACCCCCCTCTGACCACGCAGCATTCCATGACTGACCACCCTCTGACCACACAGCATCCCAGGACTGACCACTGTCTGACCACACAGCATTCCATGACTGACCACCCTCTGACCACACAGCATCCCAGGGCTGACCACTCTCTGACCACGCAGCATTCCATGACTGACCACTCTCTGACCACGCAGCATCCCAGGACTGACCACTCTCTGACCACGCAGCATTCCATGACTGACCACCCTCTGACCACGCAGCATTCCATGACTGACCCCCCTCTGACCACGCAGCATTCCATGACTGACCCCCCTCTGACCACACAGCATTCCATGACTGACCACCCTCTGACCACGCAGCATTCCATGACTGACCACTCTCTGACCACGCAGCATCCCAGGACTGACCACTCTCTGACTGCACCTTGTATTGTGTGTGTTGGGTAGTGAAGTTCGGTGAGTAGAATGTTCGTTCTCTGACCCTGTACGTGTCCTACAGACATGGCAGGTCCGTTCCTGATGAAGCCGTACCTCTCTGGCGCCCTCCTCGGGGGTCCTCTTCAGACAAGGAGACTCTTTGCCACGTGTGTGACGTGGGGCGGCTTCCACTATCGCTCCTTTGATGGGAAACACTTCAACTTCCCCGGGAACTGCGTGTACAACCTGGCGTCCTCCACTGATGGCAACTGGGCGGTCTTCATCTCCGGGGGGCCGTGCCCCAATCCCGGACACTGCCCCAAGGTAACCCCCGGACTGGACGGGTGGGGGCGGAGTCAATGTGGGGCTGCATGTACCTACCTGAAGGCGGTAGGTGTTCGGTAGGATTTGGGACCTCTGATGCTTGGCGTGTTCTCCTCAGACTCTCCGGATGATATTGGGGTTGGAGCAGGTCGTGGTGAAGGGGCGCTCCGTGATGGTCAACGACATTGCCGTACCGGATGGAGACCCCCATCTACAGAATGGTGAGTGCCGGTCATGTGATTGGCGGGCGGCTTGTCAGGCGTGTAACTCCAATAACAAAGACGCGTCGAGCGTGTAGCACCCGTGTATTCAGAGAGCAGCCCACATGGCCTTCGGGATTGGGGGGGGTGCTTTGAGAGGGGTTCCCCTGTACCATGCGTGGTTTGATAGGACCACGGAGCTCAGGGGCGGGGATTCCTATGACATCATCGCCCATGTATGGACTTCATCCAAAGGTCAACCACTTACATGCCCCAATGAGGAGCGGGTGCAGGCCGGGGTTACATGGACCTCACCTGGACAGGGTACCTCCTTCCTGGGTACCAGGGAGTGCAGAAGACAACCTGGAACTGCTGCTTTGGAAAGGAGGTCCTCAAGACAACCTGGAACTGCTGCTTTGGAAAGGAGGTCCTCTTTTTTGGGAGAACTCCCCTTCCCCAACATTGAAGGGCATGCAGGCCGGTATACAAACCACATGGGACGGGGTGGGGGTTGCAGAGGACAACCTGGGACTGCTGCTTTGGAAAGGAGGTCCTCTTTTTGGGAGAACTCCCATTCCCCAACACTGAAGGACATGCAGGCCAGTATACAAACCTCACGGGACGGGGGGGGGGGGGGGGGGGGTGGTGGGGGGCAGAAGACAACCTGGAACTGCTGCTTTGGAAAGGAGGTCCTCAAGACAACCTGGCACTGCTACATTGGAAAGGAGGTCCTCTTTTTTGGGAGAACTCCCCTTCCCCAACATTGAAGGGCATGCAGGCCGGTATACAAACCACATGGGACGGGGTGGGGGTTGCAGAGGACAACCTGGGACTGCTGCTTTGGAAAGGAGGTCCTCTTTTTGGGAGAACTCCCATTCCCC
Source organism: Staurois parvus (assembly GCF_062004578.1). Taxonomy (NCBI): domain Eukaryota; kingdom Metazoa; phylum Chordata; class Amphibia; order Anura; family Ranidae; genus Staurois; species Staurois parvus. The sequence continues at coordinate 226,738 of NW_028320908.1, read as the reverse complement.
AACACTGAAGGACATGCAGGCCGGTATACAAACCTCACGGGACGGGGGGTGGGGGGGGTGGGGGGCAGAAGACAACCTGGCACTGCTACATTGGAAAGGAGGTCCTCTTTTTGGGAGAACTCCCATTCCCCAACATTGAAGGACATGCAGGCCGGTATACAAACCTCACGGGACGGGGGGGGGGGGGTGGTGGGGGGCAGAAGACAACCTGGAACTGCTACATTGGAAAGGAGGTCCTCTTTTTGGGAGAACTTCCCTTCCCCAACACTGAAGGACATGCAGGCCAGTATACAAACCACGCGGGACGGGGTGGGGGTTGCAGAGGACAACCTGGGACTGCTGCTTTGGAAAGGAGGTCCTCTTTTTGGGAGAACTCCCCTTCCCCAACATTGAAGGGCATGCAGGCCGGTATACAAACCACATGGGACGGGGTGGGGGCTGAAGATATCGATGAACTCTCCTTCAGCACCTTGGAGAGTCCATACCTGCAGACCAATGAACGAATCTCCTGGTAGGTCCACCCAAAAATGTCCTCAAAGACTCCAGAAATCCAAAAATAACGCCAGATATTCGAATGTCATTCGTCTCAGCCGAGGTTCAGTCGTGGCCGGCAGAGATGGGCACCTTCGTGGGTAGAGCAGCTCCTACAACGGTGAAGGTCCTCCATCATCCTCAGCTCTCAGATTTCTTCACTTAGGTCCAGGCTGACCATGTGAGGTCAGGTAGATGACATCGGCATCGGTGAGACTTTTTTTTTCGTACCAGGCAATGAGCACAGAAGGTCCACCCAGATCCTCCTCACTGACGCATTTCACCTGAAGATGTCTACAAATGTGCCACGTGTGGGTGAAATGCGTGATGGGGGTCCGGGGCGGACCTTCTGTGTTGTCCAACAATACGGAGAGTTCACTGGAACAATAAAGCTCCATCCATGGTGATGTCATCACAGTGCAGCCGGTCTCTTTTTGGGGAGCAGGTCTCTTTTTGGGGAGCTGGTCTCTTTTTGGGGAGCCGGTCTGGTTTTGGGGAGCAGGTATGCCTCCAGGCTGGGGGAGACGGTGGACCTGGGAGCGTTCCGGAGAACCCCACATTGTCTTCTCTCCATCAGGAATCAATATCCTCTGGCTGGGCGACTTCATCTTCGTAGAGAGCGGTCTCGGGGTGCGGGTGAAGTTTGATGGAGGAAACAACGTCTACGTGACGGTGACGTCCGACCTCCAGCACAGGACCAACGGGCTCTGCGGGATCTACAACGACGATACGGAAGGTAAGGCCCTGCAGGAGGCGCTGTGATCTCCGGTGATTGGACGATCGTTGTGATAGATTATTGGCTCGTTCCGTGGTCACATTATCTCCTACAGGTTCCAGTCACCATTGCAAAGGATGTGTATGTGGTACCGGTCTGGCGGTGGTGGTCTCAGTCTGGCGGTGGTGGCAGTGGTGGCCCAATATGTGGATCCTTGCTCTCTATGTAATGAGGGCCAATACTCCTCCCCCCCCTCCCCCCCATGTCCATATCCTGGAGATCCCAACATCTCATCCGGGGAAGGTTCCGGAAGTCTATATAGATGAGAAGGAAAGATTCAAGAGATGAAGGTGTGGGGAGATCCCTAGACATGGTGGACCTCTTCATCAGACGGGAGGCTTGAACCCTCCAATCCAGGAAGTGGAGGACCCCGACATAGTGGGATTGTCCCCCGAAGAGTGGGACCATAGAGCGGGAGGCCATGTAGATCCATCTGTTGGGGTGACCAGGCAGGAACAGAGCGAGAGCTCCAGGGGGACAGCGGGGCGATGCTTCCTGAACGCCGAGGACGATCGGTCAGAACTGGAGCGACCAATCAGCTTCCATCTTTCACTTTCATAGCTTAAGGGAAGAAGCTGAAGCTGATTGGCTGGCTGGGGCTTCGGCTCCGGAGCCCCCCGATGGATGCCGTGACCTCCCCGGGGGATTATTGACCCTCTGTAGGGAATGTCGATTGTCTCCAGGAATACTAATCAATCTTTGTTCCCTGCAGATGACTTCACCCGCCTGGGGGGCGGAGTCTCTACGAATGTCGCTGCGTTTGGCAATTCCTGGAGGGTCCGGGAGGTCGGAACTCAGGTGAGGGGTCACATGACCAGTCCGTCACGTCAGGATGGTGGAAGCTGATTGGCTGATTTTTTTTTCTCTAGCTTTTCTCACCCCACCATTCAGAGTGAGCCTGTTCCTTGGGGGCCGGCAGTGGGCGGGTCATCATGTGGTCAGGTGACCCCCCCCCCCCCCCAGTAGTGCTAGTTACTGACTCCAATGCTTTGTCCCCAGAGGTCATGTGATGAGGTGGCAGAGGTCGGGCACAGCTGTGATCTCCCCGGGAGACACGCCCTCAGGAAGGAGGCGGAGCAAGTGTGCCAGAAGCTCCTGAGCGCCCCCTTCAGCCAGTGTCACCACAAGGTAAGGCCAGCAGGACTCTGGGAAATTTCTGTGGGGTGGAGCCATCATGTGACTTCCTCTGTCCCTCCCCTTTAAGGTGGATCCCAACGGATTCTACGACACCTGCCTGTACTCATATTGTCAGGACGGCACGACGGCACGTAACGCCACACCCACCACGCGTGATGCCACACCCACCACACGCAATGCCACACCCACTGCGTGCCAGACCTTTGCCAGCTACGCCCGGGAGTGCGCCCAACACAAGATCACCGCCACCTGGAGGAGGGCCGGCCTCTGCGGTGTGTACTGGGGGCGGGGCCACAGGGGGTCACCAATACCCACAATCCTCCCTGCTCCTGTCTGCTGACAATGAAAGTTCTTCCCACTTCTCTGGGTATTTCTGGGACTAGTTGTGGAGGATGGAGCTTTGTAAGTCTCATATTTCATGTTCGGTGACTGGTTGCCATGGTAACATGTCTTTGTCCCCGCAGAGAAGGAGTGCATGATGGGTAAGCAGTACTCAGACTGCGTGTCGTCCTGTCCGGCCAGCTGCGCCTCACTGGGGGCTTCCGAGGACGGTCAGTGCCGGGACGAGTGCGTCAGTGGCTGCGAGTGCCCGGCCGGGCTGTACCTGGAGGGCGGAGTCTGTGTGCGGGAGGAGGAGTGTCCGTGTTACCACCGGAGACAGAGATACGCCCCTGAGGAGACCATCCGCCAAAGGTGTAACCAATGGTGAGCTCCTCTCCATGACCCCACTTACACCTAGAGACAGGCGACCAATGCCAGGGCCGGGGGCCCCGTCACCCACAATGCTGGTGCTCAGGCATGTTCTGTTATCATAGGCATCCCATAATAACCACCCATCCCCCTCCCAGCCCAAGGAGTGCCTCGTGTCCCAGAGCACCGGAGCTCCAGTGGTCCCAATTATCTCTGACATCTTCATGCCTGATCTCCGGGAAATTCCACAACCGCCTGATCCCGAATAATCATTATTGTCATCATCACCATCATCATCATCATTACTATCATCATCATCACCATTACTATCATCATCATTACTATCATCACCATTACTATCATCATCATTACTATCATCATCATCACCATCATCATTACTATCATCATCATCACCATTACTATCATCATCATTACTATCATCATCATCATCATTACTATCATCATCATCACCATTACTATCATCATCATTACTATCATCATCATCATCATTACTATCATCATCATTACTATCATCATCATCATCATTACTATCATCATCATCATCATTACTATCATCATCATTACTATCATCATCATTACTATCATCATCATCACCATTACCATCATCATTACTATCATCATCATTACTATCATCACCATTACTATCATCATCATTACTATCATCATCATCATCATTACCATCATCATCATTACTATCATCATCATTACTATCATCATCATTACTATCATCATCATCATCACCATTACTATCATCATCATCATCATCATCACCATTACTATCATCATCATCATCACCATTACTATCATCATCATTACTATCATCATCATCACCATCATCATCACCATCATCATCACCATCATCATCATTACTATCATCATCATCATCATTACTATCATCATCATCACCATTACTATCATCATCATCATCATCATCATTACTATCATCATCATCATCATCACCATTACTATCATCATCATTACTATCATCATCATCATCATCATCACCATTACTATCATCATCTTTACTATCATCATCATCATCATTACTATCATCATCATTACTATCATCATCATCATTACTATC